>NW_027223343.1:2761728-2846728 GCF_030449975.1 Polyergus mexicanus
AGCAAGTAACAATCATGATCAGCTGAATACGCAAGAAGATCGCAAATTATAAACGTAATGTCATTATGTGGCGGTGCTATTCAAGGTCATACTAATATTATTATATAATGTGCCACTTAGAGCTCTACAACTTTTGCATGAAACATTTTTCACGAAAATGCGTTGTTTCCTCAAAAAACGGCTGATACGACGCTCTGTTACACCCTGTATATTATTACTTATTGTTAGATATACTATGTATATGCAAACAATTATCGTTTTTATCTCATTTACATCTCGTACCTCATTGTTATCAAAGGGTAGTTCACACAATCGTATAGAAATATTTCAAATGTTTGCGAGGAGAAATCATATAAGATAAGTGATACGGTTTCGTTGTGTGTATTGCATTGCATATTATATATTGCTGGTTCGAGTCGCGCAAAACGAGAATTAAAAATAAAAATAAGATAAGATAAAATAATAAAGATTAAGACTTGAATAATAAAGATTAAGATGCATCATTTCGTGATCGAATCTTGTGTCGAGAAGAAGTAAAAACAATTATATAATATCCTGCTTTAAAAAAAAATTATTCTAAAACATCTTTTTTAAAGCATCTATTCTTCTCCTCTCTCTTTTTCTCGGTTATTTTATTATATTTAGTTATACTATATTTATATATAAAGCACGATAAATTATGATTTATAATTAGTAGTAAAGCGCAGCGATATTTGCTAAAAGTGACAAATATTTTGGCAAAGCATTATTGTTTGCTCCAACGTAACAAACAGTAAGTACCGAAATCTTGCATTTTTTCAGTATCATTTAAATAAAATTCGTGGTTTTGCTTTTTATTTTTTTCAAGGCACAAAGTAATTCGTGCAAAGTTAAAATGTAATAATTTAATAATGAAACTCATGAAACAAAATACGGGCGGATACTTAATTTTGCAAATTATAATTCTTTGAAACTCGGTTATATACATATACTTCAATTAAACAGTAATGATGGAGCGCTTATGCGCAAATGTACGTTTAATCAAAAATTTGAAATTCAATATTGCTTTAATATTTTGCGAACACGTATATATATCATATCTTTAAATTATTGTTAAACAAACTGAAAATCATGCAAATTAGAAACTTGCGCATTACTTCCTCATTATTTTATTTTATCTCACAAAACTTAAGTTCCTTAAAGTAAGTGGGTTTTTCAATTTTTACTTCCCTATAGAGGAAACTTTGTGAGCGAAATAAAAAAATATAGAAGATAAAGAAGCAATATGCTATTTTCTAATTTACATACTTTTTTATTTTTATATAATTATAAATTATACATTTACATTGTAGATTATAGATTTTCAGAAATATAAAAACTCATTTAAGAAAAACTTAATTAATTTTATTATAAGAAAAGATAACATACAAGAAACATTGATAAACAGTTTAAAAGAACGGAGCTGTCAGTAATGCATTTTAATGACTTGATAACTGTTTCAATACTAATATTCCGTTGTTGACCAAAACATTTTTGCACGTGCTGGAAATTATCTTCACTTTCAGCGTTTTTGATGATACTCTATTTGTGTAAAAAATTTAACCCGATATCTCAGAATTTGCGAAAATTATTTCCGAGTATAATTCGTATACATACATTTTTCAAAAAATTCAAAATTTTATAGAAAATGGACTCTTTCACTGATGCTGACTCTATCATCAAATTCATAACCAACCATCCTTTTATAATAATCTATTCATATAAAAAAAATTTGATCAGATATCTCAAAAATTGCGGAGTTAGAGTTATACAAACATTCCGTACATACATACATACACAGATACATACATTTTCTAGGAATATAATTTTTTTACGTTTCGGAACATTTTGAACACATTGGCATAAAAAATTCGAAAAAATATTTTGTCACAAAAACAAAGCTTCTTCTATGAGGAAGCAAAAAAGAATAATTATACGTTTTAAACCGCAAAACTTTTTCAAGATCTCAATGAAATACGGTAGAAAAATAAAATATAAATAATTTATTGCATGAATATAAATAATTTATTTCGTGAATCTTTCGATTAATGAACACAGATTCCAAATTTGGACGAGTTACATAGAAATAATCGAGAAATGTTTTGCCGACGAAATATTCTCACAACCACATTAATTTTATACTCAATTTTCATCGATGATATATATTTATATACACATTATATTCCATCTTCTTTAATAAAGTATCTTTATATAATTTTCTGAATTAATAAAGATAATAATGATATAAACATCGTGTCAATAAAATATTTGTCAATGTGTGAGTGTAAAATTCAATCTTACAAAGTATTTATAATAATTTATGCATTACATATTTGGTGACTTGGGCTGTTTAATATATTTACAGGCTACAAAAATGGACTTAATCTTTTTGATATTGTGCGCGTTGTTCGTAGTTTTAATAATTCCCGCAATTATATCGATAGTACATCATCAATACGTTCTTCGACAAAAGCTCAAAAATATTTCTCAGATCGGTAGATTTCTTTTTAGCATGGCATTTAAATTAATGAAGCAAACGGACTATGGTAAAAATCTTATACATAAGATATTGTTATTATATGCTTTTACAAATATTGTTTATATATTTTTAGTAAAAAGTTTAAAGGAATTAATAAATGAAAAAAATTGTCATTTACTGTAAATCAGTATAATAATTAGTAAATTTTGTCACAAAAACAAAGTAATACTAAATATCTAATTATGTACTTATCGTAGAACGCAAACAATGGCTTGAGCAATATATGTTTCATTCTAAAGAAGGTATTTTTAAAGAAGGTATAATTAGGGTTGGCATGAAACCGTTCATTAATATCTATAAACCCGAATTTTTAGAGGTAAGAATAAAAAGAATCTTACTAATAGTATAACAAAATCTTATAGTAAAGTATCGGTTAATTTTTTGCGATGTAAATGTGTGTGTATAAATAATAATTTAATATCGTAAGAAAACAAAACTTTTTTTCAATAGTTAAATAGAGTAAACTTTCATAAACATATCATTATAAATTATTAAAATGTTTTTTGATCTAATAGAGAAAAAGAATTTTAATCAGTAATACAATTGTTGTTATTGCATATATGAAAAATATGTCCATATTTTGCTATTATAATGAATTATTTAATATTATAACAAAATAAAGAAACAAATTTAATATTAAAAATTAAATATGACAAATTTAACAAATAAAAATTTTATTAAATTAAAAATTTGTTAAATTTAACGAATTTAACAAGTTTAATGTTACAACAAAACTTCTTTTTTCGGTGTGTTCAAGAAAGTAAGCGTTTTATAAACTATATTATTAATTTCGTTTCTCGAACGTTCTAAAGCGAGACGTTACGTGCGAAGCCTTGTTTTCATTCCGTGTTTGCGGTTTCTTCGTATCGTTCGATTCTGACAAACACCTCGTTGTCGATAGCCGATTGGCTCTCGGAATCGAACGATCGAAATTCCTCCCTTTTTGTAGTACCCGTATCAACCAGGACTATTGTACGTGGATCGCCGAGAAGGCTTTTCGTTAAGACACTTCGTCGCAAGCCTTCACCGGGAGCACACCGAACGCCTAACGCTCATAAAGTTATAATTAAACGATAATTCGCGTGTCCGCTCATATCTTGCTGTCGCGTGCGATTACCTAAGACGGTCCGGGAGTTGGTGTCGAAAGGAATAAATACTGTTCAACAAACTAAACCCGGACAAATCAATTACGTCCTATCTCTCCGATCGGCGAAACAAATAAATTCTGTTAATGTGGACGTGTAAATCGAAGGCGCGGCTACATTAAATGGTCCTTCGAGCCGGATCTTGGAAAAACAGATAGTGATTCGGTAATCAGTTCGCGGAGTGCGAGTGAGAACGCTGACACGCTAAGGTCACAGCACTTATAAAAACTATCGCGAGACGGAGACGGTGCGCGATATCAAAACATCTATCCGCATTCCGCTGCCGTAAATAATAACGCGAGTGCGTTGAAAGGACTTCCGGGAAAATAAAGTGCGCGAAGTCAACCTTGCATCCCTTTGCATTATTAAAGTTGTGCTCTTAAGCACAACGTATCATTATTATTTGCGCCCTGCGTAATCCGCAGTGCCGTGCAAATCTCGCGCTTCTTAGCGCTTTGCACAGCTTAAGTGCAATCTTTGTGCTCTTTAGCACTCCGCACCTCAAAGTGCGTCCTGCGTAATCCGCGGTGCCGCGCAAATCTCGCGCTTCTTAGCGCTTTGCACAGCTTAAGTGCAATCTTTGTGCTCTTTAGCACTCCGCACCTCAGAGTGCGTCCTGCGTAATCCGCAGTCACACATAGTTGTCGCACGCTTTAGCGCGCGGCACAGTTAAGTGAAAATTATAGTGCGTCTTCGCACATCCGCGTGCGACGGACCAGTCGTCACGCTTCAGCATCTCTACAACCCAAAGGTGGTGAATTGTTGCTGAAAGGCTTCATCTTATCGGCCTACCATCATGACGGACTCGCTGCAGGGCCTCCTCATCGAGCAATCTATTACAATAAGCTCGATGAAACGAGTGTTCCCCAACTTTAAGAAAATGGGCAAGGCCAACGTCACGCAATACAAGGCGAAGAGTCGACTGGACGCCTTGGAGACATTATGGGAAAGGTGTCAACGTCTCAACGTCCAGCTTCAGCAAATAGCAACGGCCGACGAACAGCGTACAGTCCCATACTTCACCGAGGAGGAATTCTTTACGGCCGAGGACGTCTACCACGAAGCGGCGGACTACCTCGCAGACGTGATAGGTAAATTCTCCCGGTGCGACCCAAATGCGGCATCAACGGTAAGCGACATTTCTTCTCGCGAATTGTCTGGTACGGTTTCATTGCAATTACCACGCATCCCGTTGCCGAAATTTTCCGGTAATTTCGCGGAATGGGAAAACTTCCGCGGAATATTCGAATCGCTCGTCGCCTCGAAAGAATCGCTGTCGAATACGCAGAAATTACATTATTTAAAAGCCAGTGTCACGGGCGAAGCTGCTGTATTAATTAATCATGTTAAGATTGCAGACGCAAATTACGATGGTGCGTGGAAATTACTTATTGAAGAGTACGATAATCAAAACGCGATTATTCATGCGCATATTCATGCTTTCGCTGATTTGCCTATTATGAAAACGGAATCCGCTGTCGAACTCAAAAGTTTACGCGATACCGTTGCCGCGTCATTAGCCGCGTTAACAAATTTAGGCAGACCTGTTGAAAAATGGGATGACTTATTAGTCTATATTGTTTCGCAAAAATTTAGTCCACGCACACGTAATGAGTGGAATCTGCAACGCGGTAAATCAACCGCATCTCCGACGTATGAAGAGATTCGAGATTTTATGACGTTGCGAATTCGAGGACTAACCGATCATTCTAAGTTAAATGCCGATACTTCGTCTCATAAAAATAAAGGCTCTAATCGGGCCTCGGTGAATAACGTAGCCACCGAAAAATGCTTGAATTGTTCCGGCAATCATAATTTGATGTTATGCGACGAGTTTAAGCGTAAATCCGTCGAACAGAGAACTCAGTTTCTCAAATCACACAAATGTTGCTTTAATTGTTTAAAAGTCGGCCATTTCCCGACCTCTTGCAAGAGTAAAAAACGCTGTAATTTGTGCCGACGAGCACATCATACGCTCTTGCATCGTGCATCAAATATACCAGTACAGAAGATTAGTGAAAATTCTGTTTTGGAAAACAAAACTCTTAACGCTCAACCGAGCGGCTCGGCCACCCCTGAGATAAAGAACGAGACCGCCGTCGCTTCCGTTCAAACGATTCATTCGCCGCTGAAAAATCCGCCGAACGTGTTACTAGCCACCGCATGGGTAATACTGCGTACCATCGAAGGACGTAAATTTAAAGTTCGTGCGTTGTTAGATCAAGGCTCGGCTGTTAGCTTTATTTCGGAATCGTTGTGTCAAACTATGCGCACGAAACGTTCCCGCGCGAGCCTCCACGTACAGTGTTTCGGCGAACGATACAGTGGCGTAGCGAAATCTCAGGTGTCTCTTACTCTCGAGTCTTGTAATGGGCGAGGTTCCTCCACCTTTTCTTTGACTGCTTTCGTATATCAAAAAATTACGTCATACGCTGGCTCAAAGACTAAAACCGTAGATTATTGGCCGCATTTACGGAAATTATCTCTCGCGGATCCGGATCCGTTTAGCAATCATCCGATCCATCGGATCAGATTTATATGGATCGTTATTAAAGCAAAAGGTAAAACATGGTCCGACCGGCACTCCGACGGCCCAGCTTACTGCTTTAGGATGGATATTATCCGGTCCTACCGGCACTTCTAATTCAATTACCGGTTCCGCGACTTCATTAAATTGCGTAACAATTCCTTCGCTCGATTCTCTCCTTCAAAAATTTTGGGAGATCGAGGAAATTTCTTCCGAACTTCCGCTGTCGGAAGAAGATAAAAAATGCGAACAACATTTTATCGAAACACATCAGCGTGCCGAAGACGGCCGCTATATAATACGGTTACCATTTAAAACCAACCCTCCGCTCGATATAGGAGCTTCGCGCGAAACTGCCGCGCTTCTTTATTCGAAATTAGAACAACGCCTACGAAAAAATCCGGATCTCGCGAAACCCTATCATTCTTTCTTAAATGAATATAAATCTATGGGTCATATGGAATCTGTCTCCGACGAAAATCCGACGCTTAACCAAGCGGTGTATATACCGCATCATCCGGTACTACGCGAGTCTAGCAGCACGACGAAACTTCGCGTAGTATTTAACGCGTCGTGCAAAACGAGCAATGGTTCTACATTAAATAATCATTTAATGACCGGGCCTAAATTACAACGCGATTTGTCCTCAATTATCCTTCGTTGGCGTCAATTTCGTTATGTGTACACCGCCGATATCGAAAAGATGTTTCGACAGATCCGCTTTCATCGAGACGATGTCGATTTTTTGCGGATATTTTGGCGATCTAATATTAATTCTCCGATACGATCTTATCGATTGCTTACAGTTACATACGGTACTGCTCCAGCTCCGTATTTAGCCATGCGCGTTATCAATCAATTAGCTATCGACGAAGGTCATTCTTTTCCAAAAGCACAAACAAGATCCAGTTCTTTGTTATCGCTTTATCCCTTTCTCGGGAAAGATAAATTAATTCGCCTTGGCGGGCGGATTGACCATTCGTCACTCAGTTATGATGAACGGCACCCTATAATTTTACCGAAACATCGAATTTCGGATTTATTAATCGCTCAAGCTCATAAAGCCTCTCTTCATGGAGGCACTCAATTAACGTTAAGAATTTTACGCCAAAATTATTGGATAATTTCAGCGCGCACCAGTGTAAAATCTCTTATACGTAGTTGTGTAAAGTGCGTACGCGAACGCGCACGTACCTCGCAACAGCTGATGGGGAATCTCCCCCAGCCCCGCGTCACGCCTTCGGCTCCGTTCTCGCACACAGGCGTCGATTACGCCGGGCCGATGAATATTATTCCGTCAGTCGGCCGCGGTCAACGATCCAAAAAATATTATGTTGCCGTTTTTATTTGTCTCTCGACAAAGGCCGTCCATTTAGAATACGTAGATGATTACGCTACTAACGGTTTTCTCTCCGCCTTTCGGAGATTTGCAAGCCGTCGCGGTCTTCCATCCGACATGTACAGTGATAACGGCACTAATTTTCAAGGCGCGGACCGCGAATTAAACACTACCTTTCAGCGACTGGTCGCCGACCCTCAAATACAAGACGCTATCGCTAATGATAACATAAAATGGCATTTTATACCTCCCTCTGCTCCGCATTTCGGCGGACTTTGGGAAGCCGGTGTCAAAGGATTAAAGTTTCATTTGAAACGAGCGATTGGTTCTCGAACATTATCGCAGATCGAGTTCGCTACGCTGCTGTGTCAAATCGAGGCTTGCCTAAATTCCCGCCCGATTTCCGCGTTACATGATGACCCGAATGACTTTTCCGCGTTAACTCCGGGTCATTTTTTAGTCGGTCGTCCGTTAGTAAGCCCGCCTGAAGAATCTGTTTTAGATATTGATTCGAATCGGCTGTCTCGTTGGCAGCAAGTGCGAGCGATTTTAGAGCAGATCTGGCGTTCTTGGTCTTCTGATTATTTGCATACATTGCAACAAAGACGTAAATGGCGAGAAAACAAACCGGAGCTCAAAATTAACGAGCTGGTATTGTTGAAAAATAATTTGGCACCTCCTTCGAAATGGGAACTTGCCCGAATATTAGACGTACATCCGGGATCGGATGGGCATGTCCGAGTAGTTACATTGCGTACTGCCAAAACCACTCTAAAGCGACCAATAACGCAGATCTGTCAGCTACCGATATCAAGTGACACTGGCTCTTAAATTAATTTGCGTTTTCTTTATGCGTTAATAATTAAGTTTGACTTTAATTATCGTCACGCTCTGTATATGTACATATATCTACTCTAAGAACGCTTATGTAAATAACCCTATGCTAAGATTTACTGATTAGGTTAATTCATGTATTTCGATTGAATCACCGACGATCTTTATCTGTACTCTTTTCCTATTATTGTATATTGAAAATTTTGCTGTAGAGCTCTTCGGACCGTCTGATCGAGAATTATCATTAAGATGCCGTGTATCGATTATAGTGGTAGGATTTAACCAGTTATTTCGTAACCTACCCGGTATACGAGGCGAGCGGTATGTTCAAGAAAGTAAGCGTTTTATAAACTATATTATTAATTTCGTTTCTCGAACGTTCTAAAGCGAGACGTTACGTGCGAAGCCTTGTTTTCATTCCGTGTTTGCGGTTTCTTCGTATCGTTCGATTCTGACAAACACCTCGTTGTCGATAGCCGATTGGCTCTCGGAATCGAACGATCGAAATTCCTCCCTTTTTGTAGTACCCGTATCAACCAGGACTATTGTACGTGGATCGCCGAGAAGGCTTTTCGTTAAGACACTTCGTCGCAAGCCTTCACCGGGAGCACACCGAACGCCTAACGCTCATAAAGTTATAATTAAACGATAATTCGCGTGTCCGCTCATATCTTGCTGTCGCGTGCGATTACCTAAGACGGTCCGGGAGTTGGTGTCGAAAGGAATAAATACTGTTCAACAAACTAAACCCGGACAAATCAATTACGTCCTATCTCTCCGATCGGCGAAACAAATAAATTCTGTTAATGTGGACGTGTAAATCGAAGGCGCGGCTACACGGTGAAATAGAACAATTTTTGCTGATTCAATTTATTTATTTAAAAATACAAATTTATTGTTAAAGTAAAATAATTTATAATTATTAATAAGTGCTTTTAGCTGTTCATTGTTTTGGTGATTGTAAAATAAACAATAATTTATTATTTTAGAAAACAATATTATTTTTGTGTGTTGTATCGTATCGAATTTGTACGTGCGCAGATAGTGTCGGTACATCTTACTGTTTATTTGAAAAGACTCTCTTGTTTGATGATTATTTGAATATATTTATTTGAAAAGATAATTCGCTTGATGATCTTTGCATCTTATATAGGAAGAAAAATATGCAGACTTAGCGGATGATATTTCACATCGCGGAAGTAAATTTAGATCTATAATATTGACAATGAAAAAAAGATTTGGTTGAACAATTAATTTTTTTGTTAAAAATAATTTTGATAAATTATGACGCGATAATCACGAAATGCGCGAATATCTCGAAAATCATCCGATGGTGGAAACATCTCCGCTCGATCCTCGCGATGCATTTTTCGGCGGCCGCACGGGAAATATCGTGACTCGTTATGAGGTTACGGGTACGGAGAAAATACGATACGTGGACGTGTGCTCTTTGTACCCTCTTTGTTCCCAATCGACCATCCGAATATTTACGTCGGCGAGGAATGTTCCGCAATAATCGGAAGGGCCCCGAATTTTAATTTCGATACGATTGAAGGGCTCATACGTTGCAGAGTACTCCCACCACGCGACCTATTTCATCCGGTACTCCCATATCGTGTGCAGGGAAAATTGCTTTTTGCTTTATGCAGTTGTTGCGAAACATTTTCGCAGGTGCCCTGTACACATGACGATGCTCGTGAACGCGAATTCGAGGGTACGCGGGTGACCTGTGAATTACGCAAGGCCAACGGAAAGGGTTATCTCGTGACAGCTGTAAGCGAGATTTGGCAATATAAAGTTAGTCAATTCGATCATACGACACGTCAAGGCGGATTGTTCACCGAATATATAAATACATTCTTGCAGCTTAAACAAGAAGCCAGTGGATGGCCGTGTGAATGCGGGGTAAACGACGACGATGCTAAAGAACAATATCTGAGGGAGTACGAGAAAACCGAAGGTAACGTTCTTGATAAACGTAACGTCACTCGGAATCCCGGTTTACGTTCTGTCGCGAAGCTGTGCTTAAATTCTCTTTGGGGAAAATTCGGCCAGCGATCCAATTTACCAAATACCGAAGTCGTGATAACGCCTCAGCGTTTTGCGACATTGATGATGAGTGCTGAGCACGAGATAACCGGCATATTACCCGTAAACGACGAGGTAATATATCTTTCGTGGCGATTGCGACAAGACGCTGCCATTCCCTCATCGATAACGAATGTTGTAATAGCTGCATATGCGACGGCGCAGACGCGTTTAAAATTATATTCTTATTTAGAGCGATTAGATCGTCGCGTTTTGTATTATGATACGGATTCATGTATTTACGTGGGCAGCGGTGATCCGAACGTATGAACCACGTACGGGAAATTTTCTAGGCGATATGACGGACGAGCTTGAAAGTTACGGCCGCGGTAGCTATATCGAGACGTTCGTATCTGGTGGCCCTAAATTTTATGCGTACATTGTTCGTGCACCGGACGGACGAACACACGAATGCTGCAAAGTGAAGGGCATAACCTTAAATTTTGAAAACTCTCAACTAATCAATTTTCTTAGTATTAGAAATTTGATGTTAGCTAAAGAAAGGGTACGGGAAAATGAAGAAAATGAGGAAGAATCGGCTGGAACTTCGATAAACTTACGGTTTAGAGCAATTTGGCGTACTGTGTTTCATGAGCTGGTAACATGCTATGAAGTATGTACTCCTGTATTGATGAAACGTAAATTTATCAATAGTCATTGTTCGTTACCATACGGCTATGTAGCAGAACGATAATTTTTCTTCTCTGTTTTCTCAACTCTCGTTTTTAAAGTTGCAATATAACGAATTCGCGTATTTTCCCTCGTGCTAAGAGATAATCTTTTTTGCTACGCAATATAGTTATATTTAATTGTAAATAAGAATTTTTATTGTACAAATATTTTTATGTAAAATAATTTTTTATTGTACAAAGCATAATATTCTTATGTAAGAAATATAAATAAATATAAATAAAACTGTTTTTAAAATAATGCTACGTAAAAACATTTTCTCTTTTCCTATCCTTTCTTCCCGACGTCTCTGTGACGTCATAGTCTCCGTCCTAAGACTCCGTGTCAAACAGTCTCAGGTATCCGTATTTCATGACCCTTTCTATCCTCTCCAGCGATGACGTTTCCGAACGTCTACCTGCCTAGTGCACCTCGGTCGCCCGGTCAACCCTACCCGTACATGTACGCACGTGTTCAGCCCCGACGTATCAGTTACTTTATTCTAGCAGTACCTTATCCGATTTTGTATTTTCACAAAGAAGTCGGAGGAGAGGATGAAATATACCGTACATTTCTCGGTTTTTCCGTAGGGGTGGTGAAATGCGGAGATGCGTATACTGCACGATATCTCCATCCTCGGTAGTCGCCATCTTGCCGATTCTTACACACGTGTTATTTTGCCGCGTTTTTCCCTCTCACTCAGAAACATGCTCCTCATCCAATCAAACTGCCGGCAACTATAGGGAAGCCAATCAGAGCGTAGGGTCCCCTATGCCGGAGGACTACTCTCTACAAATACTACATAAGAGAACGAAAAAGAATTGGCTGGAACTTCGATAAATCTACGTTTTAGAGCAATTCGTCGCACCGCGTTTCATGAGATCGTAACACGGGACGAAACTAAAGTATGTGAGCCTGTATTGCTAAAACGTAGGTTTATTGATAGCCATTGTTCGCTACCATACGGATATATAATAGAACGTTAATTTTTCTCGGCTCTCGTTTTTATCGATGTATATAGCAGCGAATTTGCATGTTTTCCGTCACATAAGAAATTTTGTACATTGCGAAATTATTATTTACATTTAAACATAAGTATAATATTTAATAAAAATTTTTTATTTTAAATCGCTTATATAAAAACATTTACTATTTTCCTTTCCTTTCTCTCCTCGTCTAAGTGACGTCATAAAGCTCTAAGACCATCGTAATCGCTACTTGCACAGACTTGCTTTTTACGACCCCTTCTATTCTCGTGACGTCTCCATTCTCGCTGGCCGCCATCTTGCCGATTCTTACACGTGTTATTTTGCCGCGTTTTTCCCTCTCACTCAGAAACAATGCTCCTCATCCAATCAAACTGCCGGCCACTATAGGGAAGCCAATCAGAACGCAGGGTCCCCTATGTCGGAGGGCTACTCTCTACAAATACTACATCTAAGCCTTACTCTAATAAGATTTCAGCTAGCCCAGCATACTAGGACCCTGTCTGGAAACGTGGAGGACCCAGGTTCGAGCCCGAGCATGTTCACGCGACCGAAAAAATAAAAAAATAAAAAATAAAAAAAATAAAAAAAATAAAAAATAAAAAAATTTAAAGGGAAAATTGCCTCGTAGACGTCCACGAGTCCCCTCCACTCTTTTTTTCCACAGACACCCTTAGGGGGGAGGGCCCCAGACAGGCACAGCAGGGGGTCGGCGCCAGTGGCCGAGGAGTGGGGGTTTGTTGTGTCTCGCTATAGTTGCCCCTATACTACTGCGAACATCGTATCTCGCGGTAACTTTATTCTCGCGGTAGCTTTATTCTCGCGTTACTCTATATATAACACTTTCAAGAATATAATAAAGAGTCATGGAAATCATCGATCTGTCCAATTCGCGGCTAATCTCGACTCGATTTATGGCAAATTCTCGCATTCTATCTCGTTTGCATGTAGCATGTAGCATAATATATGTTCGATGCTAATGAAGTAGAATGCGAATTTGTCAAATCGAGTCGAGATTTGCCAAGACTTGGACAGAATGGTGGTTTCCACGACTTTTATATCGCAAAAACACAAAAAGTTCATTTTTTCGCGTTCTATACGAGTTCTCTCTCGCACCGCTACGCGGCCGCCGTATCCTGCGTTCTCTCTTTCAAACTTTATACGTACTCTTTCTCGCGCTTTGTATACATTCTTTATTACGTCACTATGATAACGCTAAAACTCGCATTAACATCTTTTTCACATTATTCTATATAAAACACTTCCGAGAGCATAATAGAAAGATCGTGAAAATGTACGATCAGTCTTATTTATAATAGATTTTATATCTAATACCTATTATATATAAGACCGATCGAACATTTTCACGATTTTTTATTAAAATCTAATAAATAAAACCGATTAATTTTTATTATTTTATTAAAATCTATTATAATAAATTATATTCAAATTATATTCAAATTATATTCAAATTATATTCAAATTATATTATTCGCGCAAATTTGTTCTTCGAAACGATTCGTAGAACGTCCATCGATGTTTTTTCGACGCAATCGTGAATTATATCGAAAATACAATGATAATATATTATTTATAAAATATGTTTATATTAAATAAACTACTAACTAAAGTTTAAATGTTTTAAGAAACGTATAGTATTTTTTCGCTCCCTACAACGGTATTTTATAATGTCCCCACGGTAACGTATCCGTAGTTCCCGATATCGTGTATCGTTTGTCATCGTGCGGACTGAGCGCGATTTTTAATTCCGATACTGTATACATCTCGTGTAACTCGGACCTCATACAAAACTGCTCGCGCTTCATCTCGATCCCCTGTCGAAGACAGCGCGCGTAATCGTCAAACGTTATCGTTCTCGCGACAACGCCGCTCTTAACACCCTTGATTCTTTTTGTATCGCTTTTACCGGCGACTCGCAGCGCGTACATTTTCGCTCTAAGTCCAATAAATTCGGTCATAATCGCGCCAGCGTTCTCATCCTTCATCGCACCGGGTATTTTTTTATTAGCGAGAGGCATTCCATACGCATTGTCCATTGCGTAATCGCTCGTATCGAACTTGTCGATATCGCGCTTCATATTCTCGTATATGTCCTCGCATTCGACGCGATAAATGAGACTATCCGTATCGGTGTACATTATTTTACACTTATCTCGATACAATGGTAGCATGTACTCGTAGTGAAATTCGTATAAACGAATTTTAGATATATCGAGAATACACATATCTACATAAATTGGTTTATTGAACTTAATCTCGAGTTTACGCAATTCTACAGCTACGAGATCCTCCGCGAAAACGCTTCTACTGTGAAAATTCGGTTTCGCGATCATCGCCTCCGCGCCGTATCGCCCGTCCCATCGAGTCACGAGTCGAACATTCGAATGATTGCGCACGTTTTCCATAGTTTTGCCAAACACGGCATTATTCATTAATTTGTATAGATTTTTCTCGAACTCGTTTTTCGCGTTAATTCGTAATCGTGTATTCAGTTCGATATATTCGCGCAACCATGAAGATTGCGCGAATCGCAATATTCTGTGTATTTTCGTAATGCGTAATCCGTGTCGAACGCATTGCTGCAAATTGCGATAATATATCACGTAACGGTTCTTATCGTACAGTGTGGCGAGAAGCTTCTCGTCTCGTTTTCCGGGCGGCTTATCGCGCGTCGGGCAGAATGGCAAGTCAGCGTGAGAATCGTGAAGGTCGGACGGATATGCAAGGTCGACCTCTAGAATATAACCGATAGGCGAGTCCGATGTCACGGACATTAAGTCAACGCTCGTAACGTTATCGACCCATCGAAAATTTTCGTAAGGCAACGATTGACACATCGCCCATCCGTACAAATTATTTATATCGAAGTACATGAGATACGACGATGGTTCCGAAGAATCGTATGACTGTAAATATTTGTTATTAGCGCGCGCGTATCTGTTGGAACATTGACTTAGCCCGCCGCGTATTCCACGCTCCACGAACATTACCATATCAATGTCGGTTAATAATTCGAATCGCACACTCGTATACTTCAACATAGCGTCCCATGTGTATCCCGGTAACGTGTAATAATACGCGGGATCTAAATTATAACTTCTCATACACGCGTCACGAAAATTTTCGAAAACATCGGCCAATAGAAGAACGTCGGTCTTTAAATACAAATCACTATAATCGCCTAACGTTTCGACGCGAAATCGCTCCCAGACTCTTATCGCGCGCGCGTAATCGTTCTCAGATATCGCATCACCGGTTAGCGAACTGTGAAAAGCCTCGCGCGGCGGTAGACGAGTCTCTAACAATTTATCTACGTCGTCGACATACTCGTACGGAAATACACCCTTTCGCGCGAGAAGCTCGAAATCGGCGTCGCTAAGATCGGAAAATTCCGAACGCGCGATCCTCAATTCGCTTTTGTCTAGATACGACGCCAATTTCTCGAGACTCGCGCTTAAAAATTTGAAAGAATCCACGAAACGCAACTTCAAGCGTTTTCCGAACCATCCCTCGTCCCACGCATCTTCGACGTTCTTCGTGAAAGAGATATACGTTTCTTTCGTTATCGGCAATATTTCCACGCTACCGGGAAAAGCGTTAGCTACATCTTTAATGATAAAATGCGCGTCGTAACCCGATAAATTGTGAAAGAATACGGGAATTACGTAAGTATCCTTATAATTTAAATTACAATTCGAATGCGCCGGACCTCTGTACCGTCCAGTCAGATGACAGTGATCGCGCACGCGAGCGTCTCCCAATTCGAACGGTTTCTCGCATATGCTGCAGTACGTCGCGTTTACGAATCTCTCCCATTCATCCGATGTAAGATTCGTCATAGGAGCATCGATATCGAGAACAGTTTTCGCGCGAAGCGCTTGATCGTGCAGTTCTCTAACGAACCACAATACGCAATTTTCACCGCGATAAGCTCTGTAAGTAGAGCTAACGCCATCGAGCGCGCATCGCGCGTAATATCCAGCGCTATAAACTTCGTGATGCTGAACGATAGATGTATTCGACGTTCTCCTCTCCTCTTTCTTCTTCAGTACGCATTCGAGATCAGCGTACACCACGAATGGAAGTCGCTCCTTTCTACTATAGTTACGAAACTCTAACCATTTGTCGTCTTTGGTAGGAAGGACTATAGCGCACTCGTTCATCCTTCCGCAGTCCACGCTGTGAGCCGATAACTTATCGCTCGTTCGAAAATAGTGCATGCATCTGCGACATAACGCACATTTTAAATCTCGCGCATTATCAACATCGCGCGACGATTTTTTTAATTAGTACTCACCGATCGCATATATGCGATTTATGTCGTCTACCGCTGAGTTGCGAGCCGACGAGTCGCGACAAATTCTTAATCCACGCGAAATGCGTCGCGTCATCTCGTCGCGTCATATCGTCAAAATACAACAGATTAACGTGTCTGTTCTTTTTATCATCAGTGAGACGCAAAGGAACAACGCGACAACCGTCTTTTCCCTCCTTTTTATCTCGAACGGTATACACATTAATAGATATATCGTTAATACGCTCGAATCTAGTAATTTTGTTCAAACTCATAGGAAATTTAACGCCCTTCAGATTCAGCACCGTCGTGTAATGCGGGTACGAAGATTCCCGACCCACGTTTTTTTCAGCTGGATACAGAGCGGCGACCACCGCCCATGCGAAACACGCATTGTCATTAGATTGCACGTTTATCACCGCTTTCTTCAACGCGATCTCTCGCGGTAATTTGACGCGACATCCCGCGTGCATAGGATTGTATCTGTTCACGTTCACGGTTAAATTGAATATTCGCGATAACGCCCATCCGCTATCGCGCTCCTGAAATTCTTCCAACGAGGTTAGAGTAGCGTCGACCACTCGCTTCTCGTACCACTCTCGCGAGTCGGAAAGAGGTAGAAGCGGATAATTCTTCGTTACAATAGTCTTAACATCGATCTTGTCGCCCGAAACGAACTCGCCAACAAATACGGTATTGACCTTAACACCATTATATTCATTCATAACATCGCGTATTCGATCGAGCACGGTATCTCTAGCGTCCTCGAGAAATCGTCGAGGTTCGATATAATCGAAATTAATAACCGCGCCGGTTAAAACGCGTCTAGAGAAAGCCGTCTCGATCTCGGACCACGAGAATCCCTCGCGTTCCTCTACACCGCCTCCCACGCGTTCGAAACGTCGACGCAGATCGTCTCTCGCGCCCGTTAATCGAACGATTCGAGCGATAAGAGAATTGATCGCTCCGGTCGATCTCCCTCGGCGCTCTCCTCGACATCTCTCCCGCAGAGACTCGAGACACTCGTCGCACCGTCGCGCCCACGCGCGATACGCGTTCCCCGTCGCGACGTCCCGCGCGCTATCGAGAAGATCGCGCGCCACCATCTCGTCACTCGTCGTCTAACGAACGCCAAGATTTTTTACAAATAAACCACGTCTCATCCTCGTCGTAATTCTCGATGTAGAACAAAGCTCTCGTCTCGCAGCCGGCGCACCAATTATTCGACACGTCGAAAACCTCGTCGACGAGATCGCAAGCGGGCACCATCTCGCTATACACCGTTTTCGTCACGTGCGTCGATACGCTCTTCGCGAAACTCGAGCTACGCGCGCAATACGCGCAATATCTCTCGTTCTCCTCGAAATACTCTCCGTTCTCGAATCGGCAACCGAACTTAAAGAAACAATGCACGACGTGATTCACCTCCCACGAAAATTTCGGAATTCCGTATCGCTGTCTCCAATTGCGATAGAGCAAATAGCCATCGGCTCCTACATTCGCGAAAGGTTCGTCGAATCGCGTCTCGCTCGCCTCTCGCACGAACTCTTCCGCGAAATCGATCTCTTCTATACAGTACAAACGATCCTCTATATAACGTTCGCGTAGTTCTTTCTTCAAACAATTCGGTATCTCCAAATTCCATATATCCTCGACACTTCCGATTCGAACGTTCACCGCTCTTCCGGCTAATCTCGTTAAAGCGCTCGGCGCGCGCTTCATCGCGCCGCGAAATATCCTCGAACGTACTAACACCTCGAGATCATCGCGGCGTCCTTTTATAACGAGGAAAATAGCGAGGACGCGCCCTCGATTAACCGAACCGGATACTCGCTCTCGGACGCGCGACGTCGCCGGAAAATGAAAAAAACTCGCCCCGAAACGCGACGAGCGCGCTCGCGCTAACGCGCGCCTCGAGAGGAGGAGAGCGACGAGGGACGCCCCTCCGTCCGCTCGACCGCCCACCGACGATCCCCCGCCCCCTCGACGCCGGGCGCCCGCCGCCCGCTCGCGGATCGCGCGCTAGAAGCGGCCCCCTAAAGAATCGCGACGGCGGATCGCGCGCTAGAAGCGGCGGATCGCGCGCTAGAAGCGCCCCCCTAAAGAATCGCGACGGCGGATCGCGCGCTAGAAGCGGCGCGCCCCCTAAAGAATCGCGACGGCGGATCGCGCGCTAGAAGCGGCGGATCGCGCGCTAGAAGCGCCCCCCTAAAGAATCGCGACGGCGGATCGCGCGCTAGAAGCGGCGGATCGCGCGCTAGAAGCGCCCCCCTAAAGAATCGCGACGGCGGATCGCGCGCTAGGGGCGCGAGTCGCGTCGAGGTCGCGAGTCGGGCGCGCCACCCCCCGAGCGCCATCTCTCGAGCGCTCTCGGCGACTCGTACCCACCGCTTCCCCCCGGCCGCGCTTCCCCTCTCATCCTACTTACCCCCCCATGCACCCGCCCAGCCCGCTCTCCATCCCTCGGGCGCCCACAAACTGCTCCGAAACTATCTCTCTCTCTTACTCCCCAACGATACCCTCTCTCTCACACTCACACAAAACTGATCCAAAACCGGCCTATCTATCCTACTATATTGTTTAAATAAAATTTAACGTGCGGCTTAAGACGTCACATTGGTAACATTTCGATGATTCTATATGGTCCCGTGTCATGTCTCGGGATTCGAAGTTAAGAAAAAAAATTAATTTTTAAATTACTATCATTAAGTAATTTGTTAAAAACGTGACTATATAAATTTTATTGAAAATAGCTATAAATTGGTTTGTTCCAAGGTTCTCTGTTATTTCTTCAATAGCTATTATATTTATTTGTTCTTTACTGGTAAGTATTTGTTCGTGATTTATTTGAATAGAAAGTATTATTTTTGGCCACTCTGCAGTTCACCGAGTTTGCCAGGGATCAGAAGGCTTCAACTTGTCACTGTGAAATCGAAGTTACCTTAACTTACCAGATTTATATTTATGAATATATGCTAGAGTACGTCCTCTAGGTACGTTGGATTCCTTCCTGTGAATGGTCTTAAAAAGGTTCCAAAGAATTGGCTGTTTTACTGACTACAGCGAACAACGGCTGATCGAGGATGTAGGAATGGCCGGTCGTTAAATAATTGCGAATCGTTGCAATATAAAAGATCACTTTATTTTATATTCAACGTTAAATTAGTAATATTACAGTCGCTAGACTAGCGGCTGGTAAACTCGTTCTTTACAACGGAGTGTATATATAAAAGTCTTAAAGACTCGTACTGGAGTTTGACGACGCGTACGCTGGATTATTAAACGCTAACTGGATGAACGTCGAAGTAGTAATTCAGAGTCAAAGTAGTAAACGTGTTAACAGTTTAAGCGCTGGATTAATAATGCTGGATGTCGAGCTCGCACTGAGCTCCTCCGGTCTTCAGATGTTGGTGGGAGAGATGCTGTAGTGGGATCGCCTCTTTGTAGATGGTGGGATATTCTTCTTATGCTTTTGCCTTAGGCTCCCTGATGCTGGTGGGAGACCCATGGGCGGGAGCGATGGCAAGTGGAAGCGTCGCTGGTAAGGATCTCTGTGCAAGGACAGCTATATCGTAGCCTCGCAACATTCCAACTTGTTTGTCCGGCTTAATCTTATCGAGCGGGCGGATAAGAATATCGATCGTCGGCTAGTCCGCATTCCATGCACAGTTCTAAGGCTCTTATAAAACTCTTATAATGCTACGGTGAATAAAATATTATTTCTTATATTCCTAGCTTCTTATTGCTAAATGCATTATTAATAATGGAGAACGCCACGTTATATAGGATTCGGGAGCGCGTAGTATAGAGTATATAAATGCGTGCGAAGATTCTTAATGCTACTAAATAAAAGATATAAAATAATATAAAGTTAAATGTTATGGTGTGTATATAAATGTATGTGTACTTAAAATTATTATATTAAAGCATATACCAATGTCTCATTTTGCTATGTTCATATGGGACGCGCATTTGTTAGTTAATAACGTTACATTTGCATTGTTCATTGTTTCATTCTTTTCGTGTGTATTTTCTTATTGAATTTATTGCTTTAGAAGTTAGTTTCGTTTATTAAAAGTTATTGTCTTCTAAAAGATCTTTTGTATATTCGTATATATATATATATATATATATATATATTCCGATATATGCATAAATTCATGTATTAAGGCATTCTTATTATCGAGCATATAATAATTATTTTTATACCTATTGCTCAGAATCGTCGTCGAGCAGTATATATAAAGCAGGTACAGGTTACGGTCGTAACTATATTGTTATGGTAACTAACCGTTACTATGTAAAGACATAAAGCACGTAATCGTTTTCGATTGAAGCAAGTTTAATTGTTCTGAAAGCGATGGAGCGCCACCTTTAAAATAATACAGCCAATGAGAAACAACGCTTTTTCGCTATATTAAAGTTACGAATCAATATAATGAATTATCGATGAATGGTTGAATCGATAATCAAAGATAGCGGCAGATAAAGAAGACGTAAGTAGCGTTCTTAATATATTCTTTATATTTTATTAAAAAACAAATTATTACATAATAATTTCACTTAAATTTTAGATGATTGTAGATGTTGAAGACTTCTTACATGAATTCTCATTAGAAGAAATAAAGCGTAATAAGAGTTGCCATCGGTCAAGTCGCCGATGATCCCGTCGCTACAAGTCTCGTTGCCGCCGCTCCCATCTCTACACGTCTCGTGGCCGCGGCTCCCATCGTTACAAATCCTGTTGCCGCCGCTCCCGTCTCTACACGTCCCTCCGTTACACGTCCCTCCATTACACGTCCCTCCATTACGCGTCCCGCCGCTACGCGTCCCGTCGCCGCCGGTGCCACTGGTGCCGTCTTTGCCGCGGAAGTCGATCCCATCGCCGATGATGGTCTCACGCCGACGTTGGTCCCGCTGTGAATGCCGCCATCGATAATGTTCAAGAAAGTAAGCGTTTTATAAATTATATTATTAATTTTGTTTCTCGAACGTTCTAAAGCGAGACGTTACGTGCGAAGCCTTGTTTTCATTCCGTTTTTGTAGTTTCTTCGTATCATTCGATTCTGACAAACACCTCGATAGCCGATTGGCTCTCGGAATCGAACGATTGAAATTCCTCCTTTTTTGTAGTACCCGTATCAACCGGGATTCTTGTGCGTGGATCGGAAAGAAGGGCTTTTCGTTAAGACACTTCGTCGCAAGCCTTCACCGGGAGCACACCGAAAGTCTAACACTCATATAGTTAGAGTTAAAACGATAATTCGCGTGTCCGATTATATCTTGCTGTCGCGTGCGATTACTTAAGACGGTCCGGGAGTTGGTGTCGAAAGGAATAAACACTTTTCAACAAACTAAACCCGCTCAAATCATTTACGTCCTATCTCTCCGATCGGCGAAACAAAGAAATTCTGTTAATGTGGACGTGTAATTCGAAGGCGCGGCTACATTAAATGGTCCTTCGAGCCGGATTTTGGAAAAACAGATAGTGATTCGGTAATCAGTTCGCGGAGTGCGAGTGAGAACGCTGACACGCTCAGGTAACAGCACTTACAAAAACTATCGCGAGACGGAGACGGTGCGCGATATCAAAACATCTATCCGCATTCCGCTGCCGTAAATAATAACGCGAGTGCGTTGAAAGGACTTCCGGAAAAATAAAGTGCGCGTAGTCAACTTTGCATTATTAAAGTTGTGCTCTTAAGCACAACGTATCATTATTATTTGCGCCCTGCGTAATCCGCAGTGCCGCGCAAATCTCGCGCTTCTTAGCGCTTTGCACAGCTTAAGTGCAATCTTTGTGCTCTTTAGCACTCCGCACATCAAAGTGCGTCCTGCGTAATCCGCAGTGCCGCGCAAATCTCGTACTTCTTAGCGCTTTGCACAGCTTAAGTGCAATCTTTGTGCTTTTTAGCACTCCGCACCTCAGAGTGCGACCTGCGTAATCCGCAGTTACACATAGTTGTCGCACACTTTAGCGCGCCGCACTGTTAAGTGAAAATTATAGTGCGTCTTCGCACATACGCGTGCGACGGACTGTCGTCACGCTTCGGCATCTCTACAACCAAAAGGTGGTAAATTGTTGCTGAAAGGCTTCATCTTGTAACGCGGTCAACTCGCTCGACGCTCGGATCGGCTCGTCGGTGTCCGGGTTCGAGAGAAGGAGAGACTCAAACTTACGAGACACAGTAAAGGGTTGAAACGATATTTTATTCAGTGAGAGAAAGATAGATACAGCGTGCCGGGCCGGGCGGTGTCGTGCGTGGAGCGATGCTGCTGGTAGCAGAATGCGGGACGCAAAGCGGAGACGCAAAGCGATGGTTGCAAAGCGGCGAGAAGCGTAAGACAGGCTCGGCGGGTAATCGTTCCCGGTCTTATTTACAGGCGCTAACGGCGTGATTGGACCTAGAGGACTTATTACAACCAGGCCTTATAACTAACGGACTTAGTACTAGACAGGGCTTATTACTAACAGGTCTTATAACTAGCGGACTTAGTACTAGACGGGTCTTATTACTAGGATGCGGTTACAACTAGCGGACTTAGCACTAACAGGCCTTAAGACTAGCAGGTTTATGACTACGAGACTTAGAACTAGCGGACTTATCTCTATCGTGCAACTACTATTTACAACGCGGTCGGTACATGCACTTATACGCTACGATCGGGTTAGGTGGCGAGGTATTGCCGGCAGGCTCGAGTGTCACGTCGAGCACTGCCTTGGCAACGGAAGTCGGTTCAACCCGACGGGGCTGAGTACAACCTCGGCCCGAGGTATAGAGAGCCTTCAACCCGGCGGGGCTGAGTGCAACCTCTGCCCTAAGAGGTGTTAGGTATTGGTTAGATCGGTGTCAGGAGCTGGATGGCAGGACGGGATCTGGTCCCGATTCCTCGGCCGGCCGGGCTTATATACCCGGCCGGGGCCTCCCACTATCCTGTCGGCCCGGGAGTGGGGTTGCTTCCGCGTGGGGACCGCGAGAGAGATAGGGCGAGTCGAGAAGCGAGAGCGCATGCAGAGCGAGAGCGTGTGTGTCGGTGAGCGAGAGCGCATGCTGAGAGAGGCGGCGGCGGGACAGGTAGGGCTGGGTGAGTAAGCAAGCCGTGTATAGACATATATATATTTGTTGGATACAACAGGTCAGGCCCGTAGTAACGGTCCTACCGTTACAATCTTATCGGCCTACCGTCATGACGGACTCGCTGCAGGGCCTCCTCATCGAGCAATCCATTACAATAAGCTCGATGAAGCGAGTGTTCCCCAACTTTAAGAAAATGGGCAAGGCCAACGTCACGCAATACAAGGCGAAGAGTCGACTGGACGCCTTGGAGACATTATGGTGTCAACGTCTCAACGTCCAGCTTCAGCAAATAGCAACGGCCGACGAACAGCGTACAGTCCAATACTTCACCGAGGAGGAATTCTTTACGGCCGAGGACGTCTATCACGAAGCGGCGGACTACCTCGCAGACGTGATAGGTAAATTCTCCCGGTGCGACCCGACTGCGGCATCATCGGTAAGCGACATTTCTTCTCGCGAATTGTCTGGTGCGGTTTCATTGCAATTACCACGAATCCCGTTGCCGAAATTTTCCGGTAATTTCACGGAATGGGAAAACTTCCGCGGAATATTCGAATCGCTCGTCGCCTCGAAAGAATCGCTGTCGAATACGCAGAAATTACATTATTTAAAAGCTAGTGTCACGGGCGAAGCCGCTGTATTAATTAATCATGTTAAGATTGTAGACGCAAATTACGATGGTGCGTGGAAATTACTTATCGAAGAGTACGATAATCAAAACGCGATTATTCATGCGCATATTCATGCTTTCGCTGATTTGCCTATTATGAAAACGGAATCCGCTGTCGAACTCAAAGGTTTACGCGATACCGTTGCCGCGTCATTAGCCGCGTTAACAAATTTAGGCAGACCTGTTGAAAAATGGGATGACTTATTAGTCTATATTGTTTCGCAAAAATTTAGTCCACGCACACGTAATGAGTGGAATCTGCAACGCGGTAAATCAACCGCATCTCCGACGTATGAAGAGATTCGAGAGTTTATGACGCTGCGAATTCGAGGACTAACCGATCATTCTAAGTTAAATGCCGATACTTCGTCTCATAAAAATAAAAGCTCTAATCGGGCCTCGGTGAATAACGTAGCCACCGAAAAATGTTTGAATTGTTCCGGCAATCATAATTTGATGTTATGCGACGAGTTTAAGCGTAAATCCGTCGAACAGAGAACTCAGTTTCTCAAATCGCACAAATGTTGCTTTAATTGTTTAAAGGTCGGCCATTTCCCGACCTCTTGCAAGAGTAAAAAACGCTGTAAGTTGTGCCGACGAGCACATCATACGCTCTTGCATCGTGACTCGAATATACCAGTACAGAAGATTAGTGAAAATTCTGTTTCGGAAAACAAAACGCTTAACGCTCAACCGAGCGGCTCAGCCGCCCCTGAGATAAAGAACGAGACCGCCGTCGCTTCCGTTCAAACGATTCATTCGCCGCTGAAAAATCCGCCGAACGTGTTACTAGCCACCGCATGGGTAATACTTCGTACCATCGAAGGACGTAAATTTAAAGTTCGTGCGTTGTTAGATCAAGGCTCGGCTGTTAGCTTTATCTCGGAATCGTTGTGTCAAACTATGCACACGAAACGTTCCCGCGCGAGCCTCCACGTACAGTGTTTCGGCGAACGATACAGTGGCGTAGCGAAATCTCAGGTGTTTTTTACTCTCGAGTCTTGTAATGGGCGAGGTTCCTCAACCTTTTCTTTCACTGCTTTCGTATATCAAAAAATTACGTCATACGCTGGCTCAAAGACTAAAACCGTAGATTGTTGGCCGCATTTACGGAAATTATCTCTCGCGGATCCGGATCCGTTTAGCAATCATCCGATCCATCTGCTCATCGGATCAGATTTATATGGATCGTTATTAAAGCAAAAGGTAAAACATGGTCCGACCGGAACTCCGACGGCCCAGCTTACTGCTTTAGGATGGATATTATCCGGTCCTACCGGCACTTCTAATTCTATTACCAGTTCCGCGACTTCATTAAATTGCGTAACAATTCCTTCGCTCGATTCTCTCCTTCAAAAATTTTGGGAGATCGAGGAAATTTCTTCCGAAATTCAGCTGTCGGAAGAAGATAAAAAATGCGAACAACATTTTATCGAAACACATCAGCATGCCGAAGACGGCCGCTATATAATACGGTTACCATTTAAAACCAACCCTCCGCTCGATATAGGATCTTCGCGCGAAACTGCCGCGCTTCTTTATTCGAAATTAGAACAACGCCTACGAAAAAATCCGGATCTCGCGAAACCCTATCATTCTTTCTTAAATGAATATAAATCTATGGGTCATATGGAACCTGTCTCTGACGAAAATCCGACGCTTAACCAAGCGGTGTATATACCGCATCATCCGGTACTACGCGAGTCTAGCAGCACGACGAAACTTCGCGTAGTATTTAACGCGTCGTGCAAAACGAGCAATGGTTCTACATTAAATAATCATTTAATGACAGGGCCTAAATTACAACGCGATTTGTCCTCAATTATCCTTCGTTGGCGTCAATTTCGTTATGTGTACACCGCCGATATCGAAAAGATGTTTCGATAGATCCGCGTTCATCGAGACGATGTCGATTTTTTACGGATTTTTTGGCGATCTAATATTAATTCTCCGATACAATCTTATCGATTGCTTACAGTTACATACGGTACTGCTCCAGCTCCGTATTTAGCCATGCGCGTTATCAATCAATTAGCTATCGACGAAGGTCATTCTTTTCCAAAAGCACAAACAATAGTACAAGATTTTATTTACGTCGACGACGTTCTATTTGGCGCCGATGAAGTTCCGTCGCTAAAGGAAAGTCGCGATCAGCTTACGAAATTGATGGCGCGAGGCGGTTTTCATTTACACAAATGGGCTGCCAATTCTATAGAATTATTAACAGACATTCCTCCGGGAGAGCATGAACTCGCTATCGCTCGTACATTCGATAAGGATGATACGCTTAAGGTGCTCGGACTTGAATGGATACCACGAGAAGATTCGTTTCGTTTTCAAATCGAGTCACCTTCGGTCAATATGAATACGAAACGTTTGATACTATCATTTATCGCGAAATTCTTCGATCCACTGGGATGGGTTTCTCCGGTAATAATCACCGCGAAAATTATGATTCAAGAACTGTGGCTAAGAAAACTCGATTGGGATTCTCCTATCGCGGCGGACTTGTTAGAGCCCTGGAAAAAATATTGTGCGGAATTCATAAATTTAAAAGAAATTCGCATTCCGCGATGGACTGGAATGCATCCGGAAAATTTGGCTATCGAGTTGCACGGGTTCGCCGACGCGTCTAATCGCGCGTACGCCGCTGTCGTTTATTTAAGAATTCTCCGGTCGCTCAGCGAGTTTTCAGTAGTCTTAATAACCGCAAAATCAAAGGTAGCCGCCGATTAAAACGATTAGCGTGCCGCGTCTAGAATTAAATGCCGTAGTCTTATTAACTCGATTGCTAGAATTCGCGCAAAAATCGTTAAATTTGCAGCATATTCCGATGTACGGATGGACAGATTCTTCGGTCGCGCTCGCATGGTTACGAGGCCATCCATTAAGATGGACTACTTATGTGGCGAATCGTGTATCGGAAGTACAAACTCGACTTCCGTCGATTAAATGGAATCACGTCCCATCTAAAGAAAATCCAGCGGATTGCGCGTCGCGAGGTTTGTCACTCGCTGAACTCCGCGATTTCGAACTTTGGTGGGCCGGCCCTGCCTGGTTGCGTTCCCCTTCTACCGCGTGGCCGATCCATGATAAATTAAAAGATCAACTTGAGGCCGATCGTCAGATAATCGAAACCGAAACGCGAAATACGATCGTTTGTCATGCTCAACATATTCTGGAGTGGAAATTACCGAACGAAGTCTCTACATGGAAGAAGTTAATTCGAGTCACGGCACGCGTGCAACGTTTTAATCTAAAATGTCGCGCGACCAATACGAACGTGAATACGACGTGCTTGTCCGCTGCCGAACTCAAAGAAGCTTCCTTGTTTTGGCTCCGTTACGTGCAACAACGTCATTTTCCATCCAAAATTCAAGCGTTAAACGATAATTGTTTACTGCCAAGATCCAGTTCTTTGTTATCGCTTTATCCCTTTCTCGGGAAAGATAAATTAATTCGCCTTGGCGGGCGGATTGACAATTCGTCACTCAGTTATGATGAACGGCACCCTATAATTTTACCGAAACATCGAATTTCGGATTTATTAATCGCTCAAGCTCATAAAGCCTCTCTTCATGGAGGCACTCAATTAATGTTAAGAATTTTACGCCAAAATTATTGGATAATTTCAGCGCGCACTAGTGTAAAATCCCTTATACGTAGTTGTGTAAAGTGCGTACGCGAACGCGCACGTACCTCGCAACAGCTGATGGGGAATCTCCCCCAGCCCCGCGTCACGCCTTCAGCTCCGTTCTCGCACACAGGCGTCGATTACGCCGGACCGATGAATATTATTCCGTCAGTCGGCCGCGGTCAACGATCCAAAAAATATTATGTTGCCGTTTTTATTTGTCTCTCGACAAAGGCCGTCCATTTAGAATACGTAGATGATTACGCTACTAACGGTTTTCTCTCCGCCTTTCGGAGATTTGCAAGCCGTCGCGGTCTTCCATCCGACATGTACAGTGATAACGGCACTAATTTTCAAGGCGCGGACCGCGAATTAAACACTACCTTTCAGCGACTTGTCGCCGACCCTCAAATACAAGACGCTATAGCTAATGATAACGTAAAATGGCATTTTATACCTCCCTCTGCTCCGCATTTCGGCGGACTTTGGGAAGCCGGTGTCAAAGGATTAAAGTTTCTTTTGAAACGAGCGATTGGTTCCCGAACATTATCGCAGATCGAGTTCGCTACGCTGCTGTGTCAAATCGAGGCTTGCCTAAATTCCCGCCCGATTTCCGCGTTACATGATGATCCGAATGACTTTTCCGCGTTAACTCCGGGTCATTTTTTAGTCGGTCGCCCGTTAGTAAGCCCGCCTGAAGAATCTGTTTTAGATATCGATTCGAATCGGCTGTCTCGATGGCAGCAAGTGCGTGCGATTTTAGAACAGATCTGGCGTTCTTGGTCTTCTGATTATTTGCATACATTGCAACAAAGGCGTAAATGGCGAGAAAACAAACCGGAGCTCAAAATTAACGAGCTGGTATTGTTGAAAAATAATTTGGCACCTCCTTCGAAATGGGAACTTGCCCGAATATTAGACGTACATCCGGGATCGGATGGGCATGTCCGAGTAGTTACATTGCGTACTGCCAAAACCACTCTAAAGCGACCAATAACACAGATCTGTCAGCTACCGATATCAAGTGACACTGGCTCTTAAATTAAATTGCGTTTTCTTTATGCGTTAATCATTAGGTTTGAATTTAAGTATCGTCACGTTCTGGGTATGTATCGTTTATATATATCTATTCTAAGAACGCCTATGTAAATAACCCTATGCTAAGATTTACTGATTAAGGTAACTCATGTATTTCGATTGAATCACCAACGATCTTTATCTGTACTCTTCTCTGATTATAGTATGTTTAAAATTTTGCTGTAGAACTCTTCGGACCGTCTGATCGAGAATTATCATTAAGTTGCCGTGTATTGATTATGTTGGTAGGATTTAACCAGTTATTTCGTAACCTACCCGGTATACGAGGCGAGCGGGATGTTCAAGAAAGTAAGCATTTTATAAATTATATTATTAATTTTGTTTCTCGAACGTTCTAAAGCGAGACGTTACGTGCAAAGCCTTGTTTTCATTCCGTTTTTGTAGTTTCTTCGTATCATTCGATTCTGACAAACACCTCGTTGTCGATAGCCGATTGGCTCTCGGAATCGAACGATCGAAATTCCTCCTTTTTTGTAGTACCCGTATCAACCGGGATTCTTGTGCGTGGATCGGAAAGAAGGGCTTTTCGTTAAGACACTTCGTCGCAAGCCTTCACCGGGAGCACACCGAAAGTCTAACACTCATATAGTTAGAGTTAAAACGATAATTCGCGTGTCCGATTATATCTTGCTGTCGCGTGCGATTACTTAAGACGGTCCGGGAGTTGGTGTCGAAAGGAATAAACACTTTTCAACAAACTAAACCCGCTCAAATCATTTACGTCCTATCTCTTCGATCGGCGAAACAAATAAATTCTGTTAATGTGGACGTGTAATTCGAAGGCGCGGCTACAGATAATTATGAAGAAAATAGACGTAATATTTTAATTATAATTACATAATTTTAATTTATTTACATTTTATTCATTATTTTATATTTTTTATACTTCCATAGCTCAAAGACCAAGAGGCAACACAGCAGGCGCTCGCAGACAGCAGCAATACTTCATGCGATTTTTGTATGAGTTATCTTCGGCCCACTATAATTGGGGCAGACGGGGAAGACCAAGAAAGTAAAAAATTTAGATATGTACTTCAAAAGTTCTTCAATTTATGAATATAATGATATCAATAATGTTATGTTTATTTTTAGCACATGGCACAATGACCAATAATGAGCTGTATGAGGGTAAAAGCTGCTACCGTTACCTGCTCAAGTTCCTACAGCAAAGAAGTTTCCCTTATTTTTATAAATTACCTGCTCAAGTTCCTACAGCAAAGAAGTTTTTCTTTTTTTATAAAATAATATAATGTTAGTTATACGTATGCCAAAAAATCTAAGTATACATATTATGTATGTATACTGACAAAGCAAATAACATTTTGTTGCAGTAAGATCCACTTTTTCATACATAATATTGACTTATTATTCTTAAAGAATGTTATTTGTTTTGTCAGTATACATGCATAATATGTATACTTTGATTTTCTTGGTATACGTATAACTAATATTATAGTAGCATGTTGCACAATATGAGATATTTATAAGTTTTCCTTCTTTTATAAAACAATGTAATATTAGTTATACGTATGTCAAGAAAATCGAAGTATACGTATTATGTATGTATACTGATAAAGCAAATAATATTTTGTTGCAGTAAGATCCACTTCTTCATACATAGTATTTACTTATTATTCTTAAAGTGGATCTAACTGCAACAAAATGTTATTTGCTTTGTCAGTATACATGTATAATATGTATACTTTGATTCTCTTGGCATACGTATAACCAATATTATAGTAACATGTTGTACAATGCGAGATATTTATAATGCCAAAAAAGATAAATGAAGTACCATAGAAGATACCAAAGAAGACAAAATACTTTTTATTTTAAGTATTTTCTTTTAAGTATTTTTTTTTTTTAATATTATCTCACAATAATAGAGTTTTATTCATATAGAATTGGCATTCGTTTTATTTTTAATAATATAATATAGTTTTTATCTAATAATAATAAAGTTCAATAATTATAAGTAAATCACAATAATAAGGTTTTATTTATGTAGAATATCTCACAATAATAAAGTTTTATTGTATGATTGGTATTCATTAATTTTATTTTTAGTATATAATGTTCAACAATAATATATATGTACTTACATTATATTATCTCGCAATAATATAGTAGTTTTATTTATATAGAATTTTATTGAATCCTATATAGGCAATAAAATCTTGTTTTTTATTTTTTTATATTATCTTACAATAATAGTTTACTTTTTGTTGGAGATGGGCAGGCTAGGCTCTCCTTTATCTCTTTGCTACTAAATTTCTCTATCTGTTTGTGAAGAAAAGAACAGAATTATAATATTTAATTTAGTTTACATATCTGGTTTCATATGTGCTACTCAATGTTTTTTATATGTGCTAATTAATTGTACTTACTGTCTGTTACTGCCAGATCTCTATAACCCAATATGTTAACTATAAAAGTATATATACCGGTCTTCTCGAATCTCGAAAGGATTGATTTCGCTTTATAAGCAAAGAAATGCTGTAATTTAGATAATATTCAGATATAATCAAGAAATATACTTATAAAACAATAAATAAACATGTATAAACAGATATATATACTAAATTTCAATCTACTTACTCATTCAAATATAACCTTTAATAACTTTTAATCTTGTAACGATGCATTCCTCCACCGTTACCCGGCCGTCGATCCGCCGGAAGTCCGCCACCCGACAAACACCGGTCGGGCATAATGCGGAGGCGCCGAGCGCCCATTTTTAAGAGATAATAAACGTTCCAATTTGTAACCGCCGTTAAGCCGCGTGTTTACCCGGAACCGTCGCCGCGCTCGGGCAACCGTACCGACCGTTCCCGAAACCACCCGAGTCGCGCACGGCGGTTCACCATTAAATAATATGCCTTAAACCACAGATGAATAGACAGATAGCCAATGGCCCGGGTTAAGGCGAGACTGGTCTTTCTCACTGGTTTCAGCGCCATACCGTCATAACGGCCAATGCAGTAACTACGTTCTCAAGCAAATTGGCAATTACGAAGCGACGCGTTACGCGGCATGCAGACTTCTCGTTGCGTATAACAGCGTGACATAATATGCTTCTTCGAGCTACATTTATATTAATTTAAATAAATAAATATACACACACATACATACGCGCGCGCATATGTATAATAATAAAACTACAATATTAATGTACATTAGTTAACAGCGATAAAAATAAGCTGAAATCAGGAATTAATATTTTTTTTACATTTAAGTATCACGCGCACATCTTGATTCAAAATAAGAGTCTTGAGACCGAAACTCGACTCTAGACACGCGCACGTTGAAATATCCGCTATCGCGACATGCGACGCGAATTAATGTGCGGGAACATTGTAAATAAGCCAAGTCACAAATAAAGCTGATATTTATCTATTTATTTAACGTGGAAAGTGTCTGAATTATTTAACTAAAGTATGTGTATTTCCCGGGCGGAGCCCGAATTCCTAAATTCCTTCCGGCAAACGATCCCAACTACCGTACCTCTCCCGGAGGCACAACAGAACATTTAAATACGATTTTTATGAAAAAAATATTTTAATACAAAACAGAATATTGCGCAAAATAAAAAATACTAGAAACAAGAATAAACATTAAATATTACTTGTAAAATATTTACTATAAAAAAAAATTAAATAATGAAAAATGTATCACTTAATAAATATTTAAAAAAATTTGTCTACAAAAAAATCAATAATGATTAGTTTATAACATCGGAACAATAACATAATAAATGAAAGACAAAATCAGCTGAGCAATGAAAATCAATATCACATGTAGTAAGAAAATCAATAATGGATAACAGATTTACTGCGCAAAATAACAGAATAATGAGACAAATCAATTGGGGTATCAAAAATACATAGTTGGCTTAAAAAAAAATGTAATTTGCAACATGCAGGTGCATACTTCTTTTTAAAGGCAACCATGTGTTTTCTTTACATCTTTACATATATGTGTATATATATATATATATATATATATATATATATATATATATATATATATATATATACTGGGTGGCCCATTTTAATCCATCCAGTCGAATATCTCAAAAACCAAGCCCGGAAGAGAAAAATGTTTCAGACAAAAGTTGTTTGGTTTCGAGGGGGCCATAAGATGGTGACAATGATTTGACCTTGGAAAATCATTTGAAGGTCATGTAAAGGTCAACTTTAAAATCTTAAATGGAAACCCCCATTTTTTATTTAGTATTTTTGTAGCTGACATCGAGAACTTTCCAAAACACTCTAATAAAGTATTATTTCATTAAGTACTTTTTGAGTTATTTTATTTTTTAATCTGACATATTTTGATATAAAAAATTAAATATTTCGTAAAATATCTAGTTTTTGATAATCTTACCGTAATACTTCTATGTACAGAATAATGAGACAAATCAATTAGTATAAAAAAAATTGTTTTTAAGAAAATTATTTACAATGTATTTTTTTAAACAATTATTTGTTTTTTTTGGCACTAATTAATTTGTCTTATTATTCTGTACATAGAAGTATTACGGTAAAATTATCGAAAACTGAATATTTTACGAAATATTTTATTTTTTATATCAAAATATGTCAGATTAAAATATAAAATAACTCAAAAAGTACTTAATAAAAAAATACTTTATTATAGTGTTTTGGAAAGCTTTCGATGTCAGCTATAAGAATACTAAATAAAAAATGGGGATTTCCATTTAAGATTTTAAAGTTGACCTTTATATGACCTTCAAATAATTTTCCAAAGTCAAATCATTGTCACCATCTTATGGCTCCCTCGAAACCAAACAACTTTTGTCTGAAACATTTTTCTCTTCCGGGCTTGCTTTTTGAGATATTCGACTGGATGGATTAAAATGGGTCACCCAGTATATATACAAGTATATAATTGATATGAACAAGAGATTTTACATAACAAGAAAGAAAAATTTGAAAATGTAATTTTACGGTAATTAAATTATGTATAAACAATTCAAATTAATTAATGATATGCATTTTATGCGGTAAATGTTATCCGTTATTGATTTTTTCAATATATTGATTTTTATTGCTTAATTATTGCTTAATTATTTGTCGTTTGTTCATTATGATATTACATATATTAAACTTATAATTTAATAAACTATAAGCATTAATGATTTTTCTGTAGACAAAATATCAACAATTATTTAACGTCATCGTAATCATAAGATGTTGACTATGTGTCGACTATGTGTCGACTATGTCGTTGGTCGATGAAAAAAGAGACAGTAACAATATATCTGTTCTCTTTAAATTCTCCGATTCCTCGAAACCGGAGCCGGAGCTCGGAACTCTCATGTACGTGGCTTGTGCCTGTGGTTAAGAAGCGATGAGATGCAGAAAAGTGCGAGAATCCAAAGAGCAACATACAAACATGTCTCATTTTAATCTATCACCCTGATTTATGATTATTTATCAATTTACGAAAAAAATATTTCAAACAAAAGTTGTTTGACCTTAAGAGGAATATAAGAAGGTGTCATTAGTTTGACCTTGGATAATTGTTTGAAGATTATGTAGAAATCATTTTTAATTTTATTTAATTAGATTTTATTTAATTTTATTTAATTAGAATTCTCTATTTTTCATTGCATATTCTTGTAGTTTATTCAAGAACTTTTTTAAACATTATAATTTAATATTTTATTGTTAAGTATTTTTTGAGTTATAAGGCTTGAATATTGCAATATTTTGACATAAAATACAAAATATTTTGTAAAACATTCAATTTTGGGTAATCACTTTTATGCGCAGAATAATGGGACAAATCAATTGATGTAAAAAAAAAATACAATTGTTTTTAAGAAAAATATATAATTTGCAACATGCAGCTGCATACTTTTTTTTTAAAGCAACTATTTGTTTTCTTCACATTAATTGATTCATACCATTATTCTGTGCATAAAAGTATTAAAATAAGATAATCAAAAACTGAATATTTTACAAGATTTATTTTGTATTTTATGTAAAAAAAATTTAATTATAGTGTTTTGAAAAGCTCTCCAGATAGGTTACAAGAAGATTAAATAAAAAATAGTTTTATTTAAAAAATTAAAGGTAATCTTTACGTGATTTTCAAATTACCATTTGTGTCATCAGCAAGTAAAAGAGATCTTCTGTAAAAATTGCGACAATATGCTGATTTTGTCAGAGATATAACGCAATTAATCCGACATTATTAAAGTATAGAAATGCATATATTTTATATGTACACTTTGTATGCAATTAAAACAGCATAAAATTATAAGTAACTATTTGTTATTTTATGCTATTCTAATTACATCACAAAGTATACCTAAAATATTTGCATGCTATGTTCAGCATATCTGTCTATCTGGGTATATATACATATATATAAAGTTTAAAAATCTGAAATTATATTTAACACCATTGTAAGAATAAGCGAGCAATGTGTCGTCTACGTTGTCGGATCGGTGAAAAGAGAGACAGAAACAATATATCTGTTATCTTTAAATTTTCCGATTCCTCGAAACAGGAGCCGCGGAGCGCCTGTGTCCAGTGCGGTATTCCCTCCAATCATTTGTTAACGACTCGCGTCGTCGTTTGTTATTGAAAGCTCAATCTGGCTACTGCTCTGCAAGCCTTTGGCGTTGTCGAGCATTATTTCATTGTGCTGCTAAGCTATTTTTATTGTGACATTTTTGCGACTTTTTATCGTAGTTATTTAAACTACGATACTTATACATGTTACTGCGAATTGTGGAGTGAATTGTGCCGTGAAACGTGCAAGATCCGGATCCGGAACTGTGGTTTAATTAAATCCACAGTTTAAACAACATTTTAGTTTTGAGAAAATCACGTGATTTCTTCAAAACTAAACGCGGAGATAGCTTTTTCGTGTTTTCCATTCGCGGCCGAGAGATTTTATTGCAGAATTTTATTTATTTATTTATTTATTTTTTATTATTAAACGCGGAGATAGCGTTCTTTTTTGTGTTTTCCATTCGCGGCCGAAAGATTTTTTGCAGGATTTTTTTTTTAATTAAGCACGGAGATTCGCGGTGATTGCGTTCTTCCTGGCGTTTTTCGTTCGCGGCCGAGAGATTTTGTGTTAGGATTTTTTCAAAACTAAACGCGGAGATTCGCGGAGATTGTGTTTTTTCTGTCGTTTTCCGTTCGCGGCCGAGAAGTTTTTTGTTGCAGGATTTTTTCGTGGATTAAAATGGATAAGGATAAGAGTATGAAGAAAATCTCAGTATTCGACAGATGCCTTTATAAAAACTGTGATAGTGTTAAATCAGAAAACTGTAAATTGTTTCGTTTTCCACAAAAGACTGATAGAAGATTTGATATTTGGATAAGAAACTGTGGTAAGTAAAAATAGAAAAATCTTGAAAATATTTGACGGTGATAAATATAAGACCTGTCGTAACCCGACCAATTTCTTAATATATTAAAGGATAAAACAATAAAGTGAAACAGAAAAGTGTAAGAAAGGACTGAGTAAAGCAAAGCAGTAAAATTAGAAAAGAGATTCTTATTATTAATCAAGCCGTATAATTAAAAATTAAGATATCAGAAATTAGACGTTTCCGCACATTCGCATTTGTGGCATTCGACTGTATTTAATAAGTGTTACATGCCTGTAAAATTTTAAAAGTGGACATAAATAGTATACGATAGCTTAGTTGATTTATGTTTAACTACAGGTAATGAAAATCTACTGGAGTGGTCCCCGGCATCTATTCGAAAAGCTGGATTATGCGCAAAACATTTTAATAAAAAAGATTTGATAAGTGATACAAGATTACATATTGGAAGAAATCCCATACCATGGGTTCCCAAGAATATTGAGATTTCTGTTGTCTGTGAGAATAATACAGAAGAAGCCACAAGCATTGAAGAAATTGAACAACAAAGTGTTGATCACTCAGATGATCGAAATTGCACTCCGATGGAAGTCATTTCTGACACCGTTTTTCCAGACATTATGGAGATCATGAATAAAAAGTGTTATCCTTCTGGAAAAGAACTTTTCAGCAATTTTGGAGATAACTTTGCAGATGACGATGAATGGCTCAACAATGGAAATCCACTTCCATTATTTCCATTTTTGGAGAATAATTCTCAAAAAAAAGTAGAAATGAAAGCGATCATGCTGAAAAAGAAAAAAAGTAAACAACCTCCAAAAAAAAAGTCTGCCTCCAAAGAAATGTATATTGAAAAATTATCCGAAATCGAAAAATTAAAGAGAGAAAATTCGAGATTAAAAAAGCTTCTTATACAAAGAAAAAGAAAACAAAAGAATGTCACAGCAATTTTGCAACGTCGCAATATTGAAACTCAGAGGAAGAAAAACGTTTGCAAGCACAGTGTAAATGAATTTTTGCATGGAAAAAAATATTTAAAACCACTAGCGAAAACAATGATAAGGCTTCAATTACACAAAGGAAAAGCAGAATATACAAAAGAAGAAAAACAGCTTGCGAAATTTATGTTTTATTATTCCGCAAGTGGATATTCACGAATGAGAAAAGCAGGATTAAATCTTCCATCAGAATCTTCTGTGAGAAATTGGATTTCAGAAACAGAAATTCGACCGGGATTCTGCGAAGAAATATTTTCGAAAATTCAAGAAAATTTATCAAAACTACCATCTTCGCAAACACTTTGTTGCTTAAAATTTGATGAAATGTCAATAAAAAAATTTGAAGAATACAGTAAAAAATACGACATTATTGAAGGATTAGTAGATTTTGGACCTCTAGGACGAAGCGATCAACCAGCGGAACATGTTTTATTATTTTGCCTTGATAGTATTAATGCAGAAAATCCTTGGCGGCAAATAGTAGCATACTTTTTGACCGGAAAAAATTCAACGCATAAAGAAATTGTTCAACTCACCGAGATATGTTTGCGAAAACTGAAAGATGTAGGAGCAAATGTACAATTGATTACATGTGACCAAGGTGGAGCAAACAGAAAAGCTTTCAGTAATTGGAAAATTTCATCACATCAACCGTTTTTTTTTTATTGAATAATGAAACTTATTTTACTTCCTTTGATTGGCCCCATCTTATCAAACGGTTGATTAGTCAATTGAGATCGCATAAATATATTTACGTCAACGGACAAATAATAATGTCGTTTTATGATTTATTTGAAACGTGGCAATTTGACAGAAATTTAAGCACTTCAAATTTATTAAATCACATTACCTACGCGCACTTTTATCCAAATAATTTTGAAGCCATGAATGTCAAAAGAGCTTTTCAAATGTTAAGTGCAAGATTTGCTGCATCAATATCAACAGCAAGTCACAGTAATGTGTTGAAAAGTACTTCATGGGAAGCATCTGCGGATTTTGTATACAAAATGAATAAAATAATAGATGCTATGAACGTGTACTATTTAAATGATTGGAAAGGAGAAAAGGGGCCGTTATCAAATGCTAATGCAATGGCTGAAGAGTTATTAACATCTTTTATAGAATGGTGTTCAAAGTGGAGTATTTCTTCTAACAAGATGTCGAGACCTCCGTGTTTTGATGGAATGATTATGACTGTACGAGCAATTTTATCTATGTATCGTTCCATCCAACAACATTATCCAGACTTCAAGCTCGCTACAGCACTATGTAACCAGGATTCCGTAGAGCATACATTCGGAAAAGTTAGAGGACGCGGAGGATTCAACCGTAATCCCACCGCGAGAATGGTACGGTTAACATTGCGCCATATATTATCAAGTGGATGTATTTACGGAAGTGGTAAAGGCAACGTAACTTGTCCAGAAACGCTTTCGTTAACGGAGAGTACATCGGAAGTTCGTGAAATAGAAGCTATAAATACTGTTCAATTGCAAGAAGAATTAACTTTTCCAATTGAAATGGATAATGACGATAATGATGATCTTATTGCGACAGCTTTTGAAGAAATAACGAAATATTCAGAAGAGAACTATTCCGACAACTTTATAATAAATATAATCGACAACAGTAATTCACCAGGGACATATGAAGGAAATGCAATTGCATATTTTGCAGGATATATTGCTCAAAATAATTACAAAAATACTAAGTGCGACAGCTGCCGTGAAACAAATATAAAAACACCGATGGAGGGATCAAATGATAATGAGATTTACATTCAATTACGTGAATATGAACACGAAGACGAAGATGGACCAGAAGTTGAATGGCTATCAAGGCCAACGGATGTATTTATAAATATTGTTGCTCTTCAACTTCAAGCATTCAACTCTTGTTATAAGAAATATTGGCATTTAAAAGATGTGAAAAGAAATCTTCTTGAGATTTGTATAAAACACGTTCAGCATCATGTAGCTGCAGATTGGTTTGACCCAAACAACGAGTGCTATCTGCATAGAATCCAAATGTTGGACTTTATGATAAGAGTCAAGATATATGCAATTGCAAAAAAAAATAACAATAGAAGGAGAGAAGGAATAAACACAGTTGGAGGATCAAAAGAAATAAGAACAAAGTGTCAAAAACTGAGGAACATAAAGCACATGTAAAAAGATAAAGATAATATAAAGCATTTTAAATACACAATACAGACTGCGCTTTGCTACAACTTTGCGCGCCTGGCAGAATGCCTGTTCAATGCCTTTTTTCCGTATGTATATATATATTTTATTACATTTATAAATACATAAATATATATTTATTTAATTATTACGTACAAATTTATTTAGTTGCTTTTAAGAAAAAATATGTAATTTGCAACATGCAGGTGCATACTTTATTTATTTGATATATTTCAGGGTCACATTTTTTTACATGCAGATGATAAGGTATAATGGATTAAAAATATATTGTCATAATGCAACTCAGAGTACATTACACAAATATGAAGAACAAGTATAAATCTCTTTGAAAATGTATGCATAGAAATTAATATAAATTCTTCTATTTAAATCTTATTTGAATCTGAATACAATAATTCTTCAAAAAACACGTGAGTATTTAAATCTCAAGTTTTTTCTTTTTATGCATTATAATTAGTAATATGCATATGGTATATAATAATTACTCATTATTATAGATATCGATGTTTTGAGACTGGCTGATGACAATAGATATTATAATTTATTTCTGGTTTGCACATAGATTAAATCGGAATTCATTATTTTATTATATTTGTGGCATAACACTAAAAAGGATTTTATCCCTTATAATTTTAATATATATATATATAAGGAAAATTAAACCACAGGTAACTAATTTATAGTTGATTTTTAAAATTTTTAATGTTTTTTATATGTTTATTCAATTTATGTAATGTTAATTATTATATTTTACAATTTACATTCTACGTTCTAACAATTTTTATATACTTTTTATATAATGTATAAACGCAAATATTGTACTTTCAATTAATAATAAAATGTATTGCTACGTTTTTATTTGTTATTTATTTAAAAGAGACTTATCTATAACACCGCAATATGTATATATCTATCATATACCTACCTATATAAAATAAAAATTTATTAATAGCAAAATAGAGATATATAAATTTTTTTAAGTTTACAAGATGTATGGTAAGAAAATAACATTTATCAGAACATAAAATCAATAAACACAAAGAAAAGTTTCAAAAAGTTTGGAGAAAATAAAAATACATAGACGACCTTCCCGGGAAAAAATAGATTAAATGTAAATAGATGTAATTATATCTAATTAAATCTCGTTAATCTAAAAAATAAAAAAACTCAAGATCTACTTAGATGTAAGCATATCCCCAAGTAGCAAAGAAATGTTTAATAAATGTTTAAAGCTCATTTTTAAAGATATTTTAAAAATGTTTATTAATATTTTATCAATAAAATATTAAAAAATTAAATATTTAATAAACGTTGAATCAAGACTTATTATACATAAACGTTAAAATAGAGTTTTTTTAAATAAAAATATATAAAAACAGATTTCACTCATAATTAGAAACGTTTTAAAAATATATATCTTAAAAAATAAGTTTCAAACATTTATTAAACATTTCTTTGCTATTTGGGTCCATTTAGATCCAGATAGATCTATCGATGCAGATCTATTTCAAAAATAGATCTGCACCAGTAGATCTAAATAGATCATCATACGTATACTTAAATCTTAGTTGATCTTTGAAGATCTACAGAGATTTAGATAGATCTACCAGTGTAAATCTATATAGATTTATATCGATCCACTTACAATTAGATCTAAATTGTTACATAAGTAGATCTAAAAATATATAAGATACATATGCTCAAATCTAAAAGTAGATCTTAAGTTTTCCATTTTTTACATCTAATGAGATTTAATTATTAGATATAATATTATATCTATTTACATTTAATCTATTTTTTTCCGGGTTTATTAAATAATAGTACTTAAATTTAAAAAATAATGTTGTTAACATTTGACGCTATTTAGAGTATATAAATGTATAAAAAATATATACGAAAATAAAATATATTTCTAACATTAATCCAATTATTTTAATAGTTTCTTTTTTTATCGGATGCAAAAAACAAATTTTTAAATGCAAGCGATATTGCATTGTATAATTTTATTAAAAATTATTGAAAGAAAAACTATAAATATTAGTATTATCATATTTAAAATAGTTATGTTAAAAAGTCAAATATTACATATAGATAGCCAAGAAGCAAAACTCTGACAAAAATAAATATTGGAATGTAAATCAAATGTAAGGAAAAAGTGACAGAAGCGTAAACGAAGCTTCTAGAAGACAAAAATTGAAACAACGAAACGTAAAAAAAACGCTTCTTTTACGTTTCGTTGTTTCAATTTTTGTCTCCTAGAAGCTTGGTTTACGTTTCTGTCACTCTTTCCTTACATTTGATTTAAGCTCCTTTGACTTAACTAAAACAATTTATGACAGATAAATTAATTATTTCAACAGTAATATAAAAGTTAATTATTATATTTTATATATATATAAAATATAATAATTAACTTTTATATTACTGTTGAAATAATTAATTTATCTGTCATAAACTGTTCTAGTTCGCCGGCCGCTTGCCACCGCTGCAATATCGCGTCACTGATCTGTCTATTAATCTCATGTTTATTCTCATCATTTCATCTCTCACACTGTCACACTCGTCTCGCGGTCATTTAGTCCGGATTTGCACCTAGGGGCAAAGTCTATCGACAAAATTGGATATATTTAGTCTGGACTCAAACCAGGGGCATAGTCTGTCGACAAAATCGGATATATTTAGTCTGGACTCAAACCAGGGGCATAGTCTGTCGACAAAGTCGGATATATTTAGTCTGGACTCAAACCAGGGGCATAGTCTGTCGGTAAGGGGCATAGTGTGTCGATAATCTGAGCACGGAAATGGCAGTCTCGCCTTAACCTAGGCCATTGGCTATCTGTCTATTCATCTGTGCTTAAACATTAAGGCATTTTACGCACGCGCACCCGCCGGAAAAGCGGTATAAATAGGGCACGTTTTACTCAAGAACTTGGTAGCGTCGCAGCCCCTGTACATAGACAAACCGTTGACAAGCTGGAACGAATTTTTATATATACTTGGCATTGTGACGCTACCGCGTCGCTTGACATACAACTCATTGCTTAGCTATTTGTAAATGACCTAAAAATATTAATTACGCATTGTGATTACATTTATATATAAAATTTAAATAAAGTTTCATACATTTCCAAAACTAAACGTTACGAATAATTCCAGATCCACAAAATGTTTATAGATTATCGAAGTGCTTCGATATAATTTTATCATTTTATTATTTTTTATGCCAATTAAAAATGTGTATTTAATACTGTTGTTTTTATGATATTTTTGGTAGAATTCTCACAAGATTTATTTTGCTATTAACATAAACTCATTGCTTAGCCATATTTATGTTAACTTAAAAATATTAATTATGCATTAATTACATTTATGTAAAATTAAATAAATATTATATACCAATTGCGCATTCGCGAGTATAATTATTAACTTATTGTTTTCGAAAACATGGTCAGCCAAAATCTTCCATAATCATTTTTCAACAATGTATTTATGATACAGTAATGATTACAGTATGATTACAGTAATGTATTTATGACACAAATATGTTGATTGACAACGCACTTCTTGTTTTGCATTGTTCCGCGATATATAAACATATTTAATAAATCAATTAATGCAAAAAATATTTGATCTTTTTTGGTCAGATCATTTATTAGAATATATTTTAGAAGGAATTATATACTGTTAAAATACATGCGTTTATTCAATAGAATGGACTCATATTCATATTAAATGTATGAATAAGAAACAAGTCCATCTTCGTAATAAAAACAATTTCCTTCCTATTGCTTTCTATATTTTGATAGTTATTCACTTATATTATTGTAATTATACGGTTTGTATACAGTTTAATTTCTGTATTAAAATTATCTATAAAAATAAGATAGATAAGTGATTGATATTTAAGATTATTTATAATCTTGTATTCAATACTTATATTCAATATGATATAAGCTTGTAAATATATACTGTTTATAATATATATACTTTATATAATTTCTTTTAAAAAAAAATTTCCTTTCTATTGAATAAATTTAAAAAAATCGCATTCATATAAATACTGCATAATATAGTATAGGAAAATATAATCAGGGTTGGGAAAGTTACTTTATAAAAGTAACTCGTTACCGTTACCGTTATTTTTTCTAAAAAGTAACTCGTTACCGTTACTCGTTACTAATTTTAAAAAGTAACTCGTTACCGTTACAGTTACTAAAAAGTAACGAGTCGTTACAATTTCCGTTACTTTTTTACAATACAAACTAATAAATTATTTTGCATAAGAAAAACTTTTAAAAAATTGTAAGCAAGATTTCATTCAAGGTTTATTACAAAATAAATGATTAAATTTTATCGAAATTCTTTATTAATTTTTAATAAAATTTGTTGCTCCATAGTATCATCATTTAAATGCCCTCTTTGTGGTGTTAATACAGAGCCACCGATGCTAAACATTCTTTCTACAGATGCACTGCTTGGTAGAGCTGTATTATATTTAATAAAAAGTTTCTTAAGTTTTGGATAGTCGTTTAACATTTCTATATTACAATTATTTGATTTTAAAAACCGTTGCAATTCTTCTTGTTCAGATTCATTTCGCACCATTTTTTGCTCAAAAATGAAAAAATCATCGTGATCGTCAGATTTTCCAGCTTTTGAAGAATTTTCAGTTGATCGGATTCCCAATAAATCCTCCAAGTAATTTTCAGCACGTTTTCTTTTTTCTCCGGTTAACCAGTTTAACTTAAATTTTGGATGTAAACATGCTGCTATTATTAATTCTTTTGTTTCAAATATTGTAAGAAATCTAAAATCAAATATAGTAAATTAAGCGACATTGTTTGTTTTATTGAAATTAATACTTTTGAATCAATAGTTTAAAATAAAATAATATTTTTCAATTAAATCCTTATTTAAAATTAAATAACATATGTATTAATCAAATTAATAAGTTACCTTTTATTTAAACCTTGCTGAATAGCTTCAACTAATGAATGGCAATCTATAAGGTCAGATTTATTGAGATTTTCTAATTTTCGTTGCAAGGTACTTAGAACTGGTAGTAAATGAGAGTTCTGCTTTTCCGAAAAGATAAAGTTCTCATTGGATATCGCGCGTCGCGTCATCGCACTGGTCTGCAAGAGCCATAAGTTGATCAATCACATTCAAGCATTTTTACAACATAATAAGAATGCTAATTGGTCGATTTGCTTACAGCTTTACGGTTAAGATAAAAATTTTATCACGCACAATAGCAAGAATAATATCTTAAATAAATCAAAAAATTTGAAAAAAGTAACGATAAAAGTAACTGTTAAATTCGTTACTCGTTACCGAAAAATGTAACGAAGTTACTTTTTCCGTTACAAATAAAATTTGTAACGCCATTACTGTTACAGTTACCGAAAAAAAGTAACTGTAACGGTAACGGCGTTACAAGTAACGCGTTACTTTCCAACCCTGAATATAATATAGTATAGGAAAATATAATATAATATAGGAAAAATGTCAAATATTAAATTTTACAAGAAGCAATGAGATCCCACAAAAAACCTTACAAAGGTAAGAAAAATACGTCAAGTATATAAAAAATTCCAACTTGTACATAAAAAAGTTTAATATTTACCCTTAAAAAATAACTTTTAAAAAAATTTTTCTTTGAAAAATAATTTTCATAAAAAATAAAAAACTAAAAAATGATTCTCCTCTAAAAAATAACTCTAAAAGATAAAAACCTTTAAAAAATCGAAAATTAAAACTAAGTATGAAATAAAGTTAACTAGCCAAGTATATAGAAGCAGTTCAGTTTGTAATTTGAAATAATATTTGCTTGATAAAATCAGTCTTGCATTTATAGAAATATTATAGATTTTCTCGAGAAAATTAAAATGCACTTTATTTTTATAGAATTACATTATTATTCCCCCCCAAATAAATATTATATATAATATATACGATTATAAACGACAATGGCGATATTGTGAACGGTAAAATAACGTTGAAAGCTCGATTTCCCGAATACCGCAACCCTCTTCAGGTATCGTAATACCGGTATTCCTCATTAATTGTAACGCTAGCTCACGTTGAAGCGAGGATTGCGGATATCTTACGGCATTCCATTTTTCATGTAATTCCCCCGTACGCGGGTTATCACGTTCGAAGTAAATACGCGCTACTACGAGAGCACGGGGAAAATATGAATTGTCGGAATTTTGTATTGTTACTATCGAGCGCTTTACAACGTCTTCGTGAGTTAATTTAACATGACCGCGACCCAAAGAAACCGTGACATTAAAAATACGAATGTTAAAGCGTTTCGCGATATCGAACCGCCCTGCACTCTGCGCTACTGAACTTATGAGTTTCTAAATATCCTCATACGTCATGTCTCTAACCGGACGAAAGGATAATCCTGCAGGGCCCTGTGATAAATTCGCCGAATGGAAAGACGTTTCCACATAATCTCTAGGCTCGCATAAGTTTCACGCATACCCGTGAATTTCGCGGAACGCATTTTCTAATAAACAAATATTTCCAGCTCTATACCAGGTATATAAATATAAAACCGAAATTTATCCATAGATGGCCCTAGCTGTCAATGTAGTTATCGTCAAACCGCGTCATTGGCGCCATTTTCTTGTTTTGACATCTGATAAAGATTTTCAACTTACAATACAAGTTTCATACAAAAGCATAGTTTTTAATAGCGTTGAACATGTCGAATTTTGTGCCTGGAAACTACGATTTGCGGACAGCATTGATTTTCTGTTACCATTTGAAAAAAATGGTGCAGAATCGCATCGAATGCTTGTCGAAGCTTACGGTGAGCATGCTTTTGGTAAATCACAGTGCTTTGAGTGGTTTAAAAAATTCAAAAATGGCGATTTTGATGTGAGAAACGTCAAATGTGTTTGGTGGGATCAGAAGGGTGTGATCTATTATGAGCTGCTAAAACCTGGCGAAACCGTTAATACTGAACGTTACCGACAACAAATGATCGATTTGAATTAAGCTTGGCGTGAAAAACGACCAGAATATCAAAAAAGGCAACACAAAGTGATTTTGCTTCATGATAATGCACCATCACACAGCAAAACCGGTCAAGGAAACGATTAAGGCGTTTAGTTGGGAAATACTTTCGCATGCGGCTTACTCACCAGACTTGGCTCCATCCGATTACTACTTATTTGCATCGATGGGACACGCACTTGCTGAGCAGCACTCCACATCTTAGGAAAATGTACGAAAATGGCTCGATGACTGGTTTGCCTTAAAGGAATAACAGTTTTTTTGGCGTGACATCCACAAATTGTCAGAGAGATGGGAAAAATGTATAGCTAGCAATGGGCAATACTTCCAATAAAATATTTTTTATCATTTTCATACAATAAACATGTATTTTCTATACAAAAATTCCGGTTTCATATTTATATACCTGGTATATCGATCGTATCGCGAAAGAGTGAGTCTCGATTGCGCACATTACCGATCGGATACGACAATATTTCGCAATCGGACACAGATTCAATCGGACACAGGCTCGGTCGGACACAGTCTCGATCGGACACAGGCTCGATCGGACACAGACCCAATCGGACACATATGGTTGAAATCGGACACAGGCCCGATTGGACACAGGCTCAATCGGACACAGTTCCGATAAGACACAGACCCAATCGGACATCAGACCCGATCGGACACAGTATATCAGAAATATACAGGTTTGGGTTAGGTTATATTTTCCGGATGTGGAGCCCCCCCATAGGGAGGGCGGAACATACTGCCTGCACGCACATACTTTTTAATGCGTAGTAAGGTTCCACATAGGTTTACAACTTTCCACGCGAAGCGAGGTTCAACACAAACCTATGTATCTAGTTTTTTGATAGTATAGCCCCCCCGTAGGGGGAGGGGGCGGAACTCACTGTGTCCACACATACATTTTCCCGGTCATCAGTCGCAGGCGTATTTCGATTTACAAATTATGATTTTGAAAATTTAGATTAATCGCTGTCTAGCATATTCGATCACATTACAATTGCACAATATAAATAAAAACATTTTGCTTACCATTTAAGAGATTTTCTCGATGTTTAGATGACAGGAATTTTATAAAATCTCCTGCATCCTCCTCCTCATGTTCGAATGCTTCCCGTATTTCTGTTATTTCACCTGCGATATGCAGCAATTTATCATAATCGGCAAAATAGCCTAGCTTGTATAGCACTGCTAGTACGGTGTTCGAGCAGGCCCACGCAAAAGACCGAAAAACAATGTAATTAATTTCCAACGACTCATCCCATAACGCAGATAAATATCGTTCCCTGTTTAGCGTAGGCGACAAATTTGAGCCTATAATTATGCATTTTGTAGGCGATATGGTTAATTATTACTATTTTCAAATTTTATGTTTACGCGCGGGACTAGCGAGTTAATGCGCGTATGTCGTTGCCATGGCATTGCTACGTAATGAGAGAAGAAGGGGAAAAAGATCCGAGTGGCAGTCGTCTTTGGTCCCGCGGAGAGAGACGTGTGCGCGTATATTCAATCACGAATAAAGATTTTTTTATGCTTCTAATCAATCTTCAAATTAATACTCTCGCAGCTACCGAAGCCATCCCTACAGCTCAGAAGTGGGATCGAGCAAAAGGATAGAATACATTCGTGTGTCATCGTACTAGGAAAAACGCGAGATTCGACAAGTATGGTCATGTGGTGTCGTACGGAAAATTTACGTATGTCGTGTTATTCGGGTAGAAGACAGAATAGTCCGCGCTGTGTGTCGCGAATATTTTGATTGTGTGTCTGAGCAAGAAACGTTGCAGCTGTATGCTGATCGTTCTATTATGTATCCGAGAGGACATATTGCTGTGTGCTGGATATCGTGTCCGCGGATCGTACCGAAATTTTATCTGTTCGTCATGTAAGCCGAATATATCGTCTGTGAAGTCATAAAATACAGGTCTTGTGATAATACGCTGCTGTGTGCTAAAGCGTATAAATTGTTGGAAATACATTGCGCGAAAAAATGGCGAAGCAACCGAATGATTATACGGTTGCCGAGCTCAAAGATATCCTGCGCGGGAAGAATCTCTCGACGGTCGGTAACAAAGGTGAACTGATAGATCGACTGACCGACTACGACCCGGAAATATGGACGACGATGATGGGTCAAAGACTCAGCAGCGGCACGGTATCAATTGTGCAATCGATGAGGATCATGGATCGTGAGATGCCGCTGCGGGTGAGAACGATAGATGTCATCTGCACAATAACAATGTAACCCCGGAAGACTCTTCGACCGAAAGCAATTTAGTTCGGCGAGAGAATGAATTACTGAGACGAGAACGAGCTCTTCTTCAACGCGAGTTAGAAATCGCGAGACAGAAGCGCCACGAGGATCGCGAAACGCCACGAACGAGTCGTAGCGGAGAAAGACATAGTGGTTTATCTGCGAACGTGAGGGCTATTCGTGATCTGCTGAGTGAGTTTGACGGCAGCGAAGGTACATTTTGGAAATGGGAACAGCAAATACGACTGTTACGAATATCGTACATTTTGGACGATGCTGCGGCAAGGATCTTGATAAGCACCAAACTAAAGGGGCGTGCATTTGAGTGGTTCCATTCCAAGCCGGAACACCTCACTTTCAGCATTGAAAATCTTTTGAAGGCAATGAAGGAAATGTTTGACCTTCACCAATTAAAATTGTCGCTACGTAAGAAATTCGAAGAGAGAACATGGCAGACGAATGAATCATTTACGAGCTACTACCACGATAAAATAATTTTGGCCAATCGGGTACCGATTGAGGATGACGAGATCGTCGATTATGTCATCGACGGCATACTGGATCGCAATCTTCAGGATCAAGCACGCATTATGCAGTTCGAGTCCAATCGGATTTATTGGTAGCGTTTAAAAGGTTAACGCTACATTCGAAGAAAACTATCGACCAAGGAAAATATCGAAAGGAGGGAAAGCTTTTGACGAAGGGGAATTCGACGTCATGAGGGAATTCAGCGTCATCAAGCGGAGATCCGCTATTACGTCAGAAAGCGGTTAAATGCTATAACTGCCAAGAAATCGGGCATCTTGCTTCTGCGTGTCTGCATCCAAAGAAGTCCACATGTTATCGATGCGGTTCAATCAATCACCTGATAAAGGGTTGTCTCGAAGAAGAACCGAGCCAAAGAACTTCGTGAACCTAATCAAGCCGATATCCATCAACGATCCGTATTGTGTGCAGTTAAAATTTTCAATGATAGATGAAGGGGGTGAAGATCGTAAATATTCAATGGATGCGATAGTTGAGCCGGGATCCCCGGTGAGCCTTATTAGAAGTGAATATGTCCCGACAAGTGTGCGCAAGCCAATACCGCCTAACGGTGATCATTTTTGTGGAATGAATAGATCTCCCGTTTGCGTGTTAGGTACCTTCTCGAAAATTGTCGAAATTGGAGAAGTTAGTATTAAGTTGCGTTTTCTTGTAGTTCCAAGCGAAACGATGTCGTGCGTAGCATTACTTGGTCGTGATTTTTGCCGAGACCCTTCGATAAAAGTCGAATTAGGCGAAACTATAATTATCACTAAAAAGTGCGATTCAGAAAGTGATGTTGTAACTCAGATTATGCGAATAGAGTATCTCGAAAGTCCAGCCAAAGCCGGGGAAGAATTAAATGTTAATCCTGATGTCGAGCTACGAGTCGCGGGAGATGCTAGTAAATTACCGAGGAATATGTCGAAAAATGGGACTCTGATACGAGTGAACCGGAAACCGAGATGAAGATTTCGTTGAAAAATGATCAGTCAATTACCTTTCGACCTCGGCGGTTGACATACGCTGATAAGGAAAAACTGCAAATAATTTTAGACGACCTGTTAAAGTCTGGTACTATTAGGCGGAGCAAATCACCTTACGCTAGTCCAATTGTTCTGGTGATAAATCGTGACGGATTATGGTAGTTTTCGCCTCACATTAAGTAAGCAAACTGTTAATCCGCGCATATATCCATTGGGCATTGTTTTTAGAACAATATACATATGAGATTGTGCATTGATCTGGCACGCGTATGAGTCATGTTGACGCGTTAAGTCGGTGTCATAGTATTCTTAAAGGCAAATTCATTTGAACGAACGTTGTCAATTCAGCAGGACCGAGATATAAATATCCGAAAGAGGTTAGAAAGTTCAGAGGATAAATTTTTCGAGTTACGAAACGGCCTCGTTTATCATAAAAATAAAAATAAAAAACTCATTCTATGTACCGTCGTCAATGGAAAATAATGTCCGCACTTGTCATCATGACATCGGACATATCGGGCTCGATAAGGTCATTGATAATATTTGCAAAGTTTACTGGTTTTCACGAATGAGAGAGAAAGTAAAGACTTATATTTCGAATTGTTTGCGATGTATAGAATTTTCCCCTCCGAGCAGTAAAAAGGAAAGTCAGTTACACTATACCGAAAGAAAATTTACCGTTCCAAACGATCCATATCAATCATTGCGGTCTTTTCGAAAAAACTGGTCGTGGATATAAATATATTTTAGCAATAGTAGACGCATCTACGAAATATTTAAAGTTGTACCCGTGTAAGTCTACGTAAGCCTCCGAAGAAGCGATCAACCATCTGCGAAACTATTACCAAACTTATAGCAAACCGAAACGTATTATAAGCGACCGTGGAACGACATTCACGTCAGATAAATTTAAAAGTTTGTAGAAAGCGAATCTACTCAGTATGTTCTTGTAGCTGTGGGTACTTCGCGTGCAAACGGGCAAGTAGAGCGATTCAATCGCGTTATTACCCCGATGATTGCGAAATTATGTAACGAATCCCATAAATGGGATCAAGCTTTGAGTCAGGTTGAATATGCCGTTAATAATACTGTTTGTCGATCGACGAGAGAAACTCCAGCAAGTTACTGTTTGGTGTCGAGCAACTCGGAGAAATAAACGATAATCTCAAGCTAGTCATTGATTCGTAGACGAATGATAGCCGCGATCTAGTGTCAATAAGAGAATCCGCCTCCGAAAAGATTCAAAAAAGTCAAAAGGAAAACGAGTATTATTATAATCAGAAACATAAGGAAGCAAAGCGTTATAATAAGGGCGATTACGTTATGATCCATAATGTCGATACTTCCGTTGGTAGCAATAAGAAACTTATATCAAAATATAAAGGGCTTTACGTTGTAAAGCAGGTATTAGATGCCGATTGTTATGTAATAACCGATGTCAAGGGATTTCAAATCACACAGTTGCCCTATAATAGTATACTTGCGGCCGATGCAATGAAACTTTACATTCGCGATTAATAAATAAGGCAAGTTGGTTTTATGTCCATTTAGTGTAAATTGTTTTGTTCAGCGTTTGTATTATGTTTATTTTTATGTGCTCATGGTTCCTTATAAGTACGACCGAGACGGTCGTAATGTCAGGTTGGCCGATTGTAGGCGATATGGTTAATTATTTCTATTTTATTTCAAATTTTATGTTTACGCGCGGAATTAGCGAGTTAATGCGCGTTCGTCATTGCCATGGCGTTGCTACGTAATGAAAGAAAAAGGGGAGAAAGGCACGAGTGGCAGTCGTTGTCTTTGGTCCCGCGGAGAGAGATGTGTGCACATGTATGCAATCATGAATAAAGACTTTCTTTTGCTTCTAATCGATCTTCAAGTTAATATTCTCGCAGCTAACGAAGCCATCCCTATAATTTGCATAATATTTCTTTGAGTCCAGGCATTTTTATCAACACTCACTCACGATATCACTGTTCACAATAAATATAACACTTTTCGCGGAAAGACACGCGTTACTTCGATTGATGGCGAATTCAGAAATAATTTTTCTACTGCACCGCAAAGCATTTATTTAAACTTATATCCCCTCTTTTTTCCAAAAAAGAATACCCCCAAAAGAGTTAAAATTTTTCCTTTCTTCCGAGAAAAAAAAACAAAAAGAAAAAATGGTTTCTTATTTTTATTACGCTATGCAGGCATTGCATGAAAATTTTATTGTTTAGGTGTTTTTATTATAGAGGTGTCAATGTAAAGGCTTTGTCGTGAAACTCTTTTAAAATTTTTGTGGAAGGGTTAGGATTATGTCAATTAGAAACTCGTCCTTTATAACATTTTCCTCTTTATAAGCTATAAAAATTTATTATATGATTGATAAACTTTTATTTACACTTTGTAGCCTATTGTAAATGTATTTAGAGAAAAAGTTTAGAGAAAATTTTTCTTTGTAACATATTTAATTTCTAGATGTTTCTAAATGTTTTCGCGTAATTTTTAGCGCGATGAACAAATTTGAACGTGAAAAATTATGATTTTTTCCTGTTATTTAGTTGCCTGCGCAAACTTTTCCCCCCACTTTTCTTTATATTTCGATATATAAGTCATGCGAGAAGATGCGAATTCATTCGAGTTTGGTGGTATGAAATCTTCCTTTCGACTTCGATATAAGAATTCGTCGTTGTTGTGATTAGTATTCATCCAGTTTTATTCAAAAGTGATAACAATGGCTGCCGCAAAAGAAGTATTCAGTGATCAAAAGAATCTAGCCGAATTTATTAAATCTATGCGCGTTTGTGATATTAGCGGAAAATCGGGCGCCAAGACCGACATCGATAGAAGAAACGAACAACGCTATTTATTACTATCAACAACGTATGGTCTTAATTCATTCTACACTAAGAAGTTACATGTGGGATTGCAAGCGATAAATGAAGATTGGTTCATGCCGATTGTTAAATAAACAGGCAATTATATCGATGGAATTTGTTTCGATATGGACAACTGGCAGCAGTGAAACAGATGAGTCTGTATTTGAGCAAAAATCAAAAAACTAGACCAAGTCCGATCATCATCAACAATATTTGCATCGGATTCATCACCGCTTACGGGTCGAGAGCTGTGATAGTGACTTACAAGGAAAATGCATAACAATTTGCGAGTAATGGTGAAGCGGAGGAGCAAGCGCAGCCGTCTTTGAAGAAACGAAAAACGCAAAACATCGCTATCGTGATGCAGAAAGCTACTTTCCTAGGCCTGGAAAATATTGCGAGATGTGTAGATGCACATTTGTCTCTGCTAATTTGCATCGCTGACACCATCAACGTGTGTGCCAATTACTTAATTAACAAAAGTAAAATTAAAACTTCCCACGTCTTACATGGATCATGAAATTATAAAATTCATGGTTAAAGGTAATTTTCAAGAAATTGAACGTAATGTACAAACACAAATAAATAATTTAACTTTTTTAGATGTATATTTCAATATTGTATTTGAAGAATTACTTTCGCTCGGTTTTAATGAAATTATACATATAATTTTAAATCGTAATTGTTATTTTTATAAAAATAAAAAATAAAAAATTGTCATCAATAAAAATAAAGTTTTTCCATCTTAAAAATCACAGAGTATTTTTTTCCCTTTACCTCTCTTTAATATTTCTTTTACTTCTTTACTACACGCATAGAACATTCCGTCAAAATAATATCAAATGTTAGTTGAACGCTAAACGAGCATTTTATTTCTAACATAAGCGCACATAGAGCACCGCTTATAAGCTCGTAAGCAGCGGTGCTCGAAAAATACCGGTACGAACATACCCCCACGCTTACTCGTGTCGCTCCCGCGGCTGCTTAGCAGCTAATCGGCCGCAGTGCTTTCCGCTCGTTCACCTATCGGGAAACACTAGCGCGAGCATGCGGCCGCCGCGGTGGGGCTTCCGGAGCGCGGATAAGCTTATTACTCAACGCATACCTACGGTAAATATTAAAAATATTCAATGATTTTTTATTTGTGAGCGCGAGCGTAATCGGCAAATCGTTCATTTCGCAAAACGAATATACAGTGGAAACATCCTTGGATGTCGATCGTCTATGGGCCTATGGGATGCGGAAAAACAATTTTCGTGAAAACGTTTCTTCGTAATTTATCCGTCATATCAGATGTTCGATCCGAGAGAATTTTATTTTATTACGCCAAATGGCATGATACGTATCAGCGCTTACAATGCGCTGCGAGTGAAAAAGAAGAAGAGAAAAAAGCACAAAAGACGGGTTACGTTAATAATGCATTGATAAAATCGAAGAAAAATATAATCGAATTTCGCAAGAGATTACCGCACACGGAAGATTATTCCAATGATCCGCTCTCCGCAAAATTAATAATAATTGACAATCTTATGAGAGAATCATCATCGTAGCTATCGTAGATCTGTTTACCAAAGGAATCCATCATAAAAATCTCAGTGTTATACTCATCTCGCAAAATCTCTTTCATCAAGGGCGGGGACAGCGCGACGTATCTCTCAACGTGAATTACATATTAATTTTCAAAAATCCACGCGATCGCGCTCAAATACATCATCTAACGCGTTAAGTATATCTCGACGATCCAAAATTCATGGAAGAAGCATACTACGACGCTACATCGAGACCACACGAATATTTATTGCTTGATTTGAAACAATCGACTCCAGACGAATATTGCTTTCGCACGTGCATCTTTCCCGACGATACTCTGCATTACGCATACATACCGCGTAGATCGAACAATAGAAGTGGGGGCGTATAAAAGAGTAAAATTCATGTTCGCAACTTGTCAGTCGTGTGACTACAGCGTAATAGTAAAAAAAGAAGAACCTGATAAAAAGTTGACGACATCGAATAGAGCAATAAAGAATCCTAGACGGTCTATCGGAGAAACATATGCCTTTTAAAAATCTTGTGTCATTTGAAAAAAACTCAAAGAACCTTATTCTTACGAGCCGCCGACAATGAGCTCATAAAGTGCATTCAAGAGTGCATTTTCAATACGCTAAAGGGTAACGTGCCATTTCGTTATAGCGATAAAAAGCGATTAGCCAAACATAAAACGGTCCAACGGACAAAACAAGGTAATTGGAAGACTAAAAGAAAATTGTTAGTACAGCGAGGTGGATTTTTACCCTATCTTATTGAATCTATATTAGGGGTTATATTATCCTGGATTATCGCGCGCGGCGAATGAAAGAGAAAAATACAATCCTATACAAGGATAGGAAAAATAATAAAAATAATAAAAAAGAAAAGTGTTAACACCTGTACTTTGAACAATGGAGAGGGCTAAGAAAATGATTTTGATATCTATTGAAAATCTTGAGAGTGTTACGTCCAGACTCGAAAAAGGATGAGTCGATGAAAGGGCGCAACAACTATCCTAATTATCCCGAAATCAGACGCCTTGCGGCGTAAGAATCGGGTCGAACGAACTCTTAGGTCTGAAAGCCAAGTAAACGACCGTTCGGGTCCCTATTACGCTGTTTATTCAGTCGTTCGCTCGATGGTCCCTTTTCGGTCAGGGAATTTAATCCCTTTTACGCGGGATGGGACCTAGTGCAATCTTCGTACTGGGAACGACAGAGGGGTTAAGAATTGTTTAACTAATTAAATAAAATATAACTTTATTCATTAGAAAAATAAAAGGTTCGAATACATGATATATATATGGTATATTTGTAGAAAGTGATAATATTTATCGTGTGAATGTGAGTGTTTGTGTGTGGTTGAGCTTATCGCTCCGCGGGTGTTACAATGGTTCGGGGGACATCAGCCAGACTGAGTTGGGAAAGGCTCTATCATTAAGATTAGAATTCTGGCTGGTAAATAAAATATCTTCTATTATCTTTCGGAAAAAATAAAAACATAGTGTAAAAGTAGGTCAGTGAGGAAATGGGTTATTGAACGAAGGAGATATGGAGATCTTTAAATTGTGTTAATCTTGGTAGGATGATGCTGCTTCCAAGTCAGGAAACTCATCGATAAATTCTTGGATTGCCTTGTCTATGTAATCCAATTCGGGAGACTGAGGAGAGGGAAGGAGAGAATTATCGAGGATCACTGTTGAAAGTGAAGAGAATGATCGCGGGGAGGGGGGTAGGTTTGGAGAAGGCAAGGAAGAATATTCAGGGGAGTAGGAGGGGGAAAAATAGGGAGGAGAACTTAGAGTAATGAGGTCGCTAGAATGTCTGTAAGTGTGTGTGCAAAATCGTAATTGTGATTGTTAATTCTATTAATTATTCTAACAATTCTATTCGCTTTGATTAAATTATGGTTGATTTTAGCGATATATTGGTTAACTATCCTAATCGTTTTTGAGTCAGCTTGCGCCAACGCCTTCCGAGTCTTGCGATAAACTCGATGTATGTACTTGGCTCGCGAATGAAGTCGCTTGATCGAAATACGCAAAGTGATCTTTTTCACTATAAAAAATTATAAGTGATAATTCCTAGTTCGCGTAAAGAAAAATTGGTTGGTAGCGACTTACTCTTTTTAAATAGAAGACGGACGGGCAGCTTAACTCGGAGATTGTCGTTCGTGGTCGAGAGAGATGCCGTTGAACAAGACACTGGTCACAGTTCGTGATGTAAACGATTTTTAATAACTGCACGGACTATGAGAACGGACTAACTAATTGACTTGTTGAATGACTTACTGCCGGACTGATTCGTTAACCGGGTGACTCTGATGAAAACTGAGAGGATGGAGTCTCGCGGGCTCCCTTTTTATAGTTTGTCGATTGGTTGACATTTGTGATGGATCTTTGCACACGTGATTTTGAGGTGAATAGCAAAGGTCTATGATTTCTATCGATGATGATGCGGTTATTTTGTTAGATATTTCGTAAGGTGATTTCATCGTCTCTTCGCTGCTTATTTGTTCTTTCGCTGGAAAGTCTATATATGGAATATCTATTGTTCGGCCTAATTTCTTCTTGTTTTTCTCGTGGTTACTCATAGATATATTTATTGATAAATGATGAAATGTTTAAAGTTTAAAACGTTATGTGGTGCAAGATGTTCTATTTATCGAAAGACTTATTTTTATTGTCAATCGACGATCCTTGCCGCAATTTCGCGGAAGGAAGAAATCGTGGAGTCGGCAGGACGTAACAAGAGAATGCAGCGAATGCAACAGCAAAAGGAAATTACATCTATTGCAATGATTGATAACTCGTCGAAAAAAATATCAAATGCGGGAAAAGTAAATAATAATAATAATTCAGTAGGAACACCAGGAACAGCTTTATCGCAACTCGATGCGGAGATATGGCGTATTTTTAACCTCGCGACTTTTATTGACAACGACAAAAGATGGAAATTGTATAAGGAAGTACTCCAACGTTATCTTCACTTTGTTTGGGAAACGAAAAAACGTTTACGCGACGATAGAGAGGGTAACGACAAGGACATTAAAGACGAGCAGAACGAAGACACTTGGATGTCGACGATAACGAACTTATGGAAACATCAACTTTAATTAGCAGCAACCGTAATAACAGTAGCACTAGTAGTAGCAGTAGTTTCGGGAAAAAACGCGCACAATCGGTTGAAATGATCAAAAAAATACTCGATAGTGTACCGAAATCTTATCGCGATAAAGCGCGAGCGCTATTAAAATACTTAATCGATATTACGAGGATATAATAACGAGTTCGAATATCGCGGAACTTATAAACGACGCGATACGCGAGAAAAAAACATTTAAAGCAACCGGAAGAATTCAATTTGCTCAATTACTGCACGACATGCATGCACTCTTTCTAATCTCATAGGAAATCATGATTTATTACATACGTTTGCACGATCTCAGCGTATTAAAATCGTGGTACCGCGCGAAAGTTCCACATCGAAAACTTCGACTGAGCGTTCAAAGTCGTACAGATGTAAGGTAGACAAAACGAGCAAAACCGAAGGAAATATGATATTTGTATCCACCAACGAGGACGAAGACGACAAAACATTAATGAGCTACGCAGATTCTCCGACAAAGAAAAGAAAAGAATTACTCGACTGAAGCAAACTCAAATGATGGAAGTCGAAAAATTGCATTATAGTCCCTCGCACTATGCCGGCTATTCGGCGACGGACAATTTATCGCGAGCCGCTAAACGGAATTTTACACGTAACGAGATCATCGATTAGCTTAAATCTCAAGACACATACACGTTACATCATCCGATACGTCGAAAATTTCCACGCTTACATTATAACATGACAAATATCGATGACTTATGGGAGGCTGATTTGATCGATATTCGTAATTTCAAGAGCTATAATGACGGTTATTCATATCTATGAACGGTTATCGATGTATTTAGTAAATTCGTTTGGGTAGAACCTTTACGCGACAAAACAGATGCCTACGTGGTAAAAGCCTTTCAACGCATATTTACGAGAAACAAAAAACGCGTACCCGTATACCTGCAGACCGACAAAGGTAAAGAATTTATTGCTCGGCATGTACAAAATTTCTTAAAAGAAAAAGATACTCGTTTTCGCGTAGCTCGTAATTCCGATATTAAAGCAGCCATAGTGTTTTAATAGAACGCTTAAAGAACGAATGTGACGTTATTTTACGCACAAAAATACGCGACGCTACATCGACGTTTTGCAGGATATCGTTCGCGCTTTATCAGCCATACTCGGCTGCCATACCACGATCATACTCGGCATTCCACTATCAAAATGCAACCTGCAATCGTTACGAGGGAAAATGCGCGAATCGTGTGTGAAAATATGAATCGCCGATGGAACGTCAACGGCAATGGGGAAAAGAGAAAGAATCGCGAGCAAAAGACTAAATATAACGCGGGCGATTTCGTGTCAGTAGAGCAAAAGTAGCCTTTGAGAAAGGCTACGAAGCAAAATGGAGCGAAGAAATATTTCGAATTCACTGTGTTCTCGAATGGGGAGAACCGCGCGTATACGAGTTAAGTGATTTAGCGGGCGAAGTTATAGACGGGATTTTTTATGAACAAAAATTAGTGCCTGTTATTAAAGATGTGTAAAGAGAAGAATTTATTATCAATCATGTGATAAAAAGTAGAGGGCGCGGTAACAATAAGCAATTATTAGTTAGTTGGCAAGAATATTAGGTCGCTGCGTGTGATGTACGGTTATATAAGTAGTTTGTATACTAATTTGTTTGACGCAGTTTGTAACCCAAAGTTGTAGGTAGAGAAATGAATATTTTTATCATCATAAATATAATTTATTTTGCTCTCTCCATTCACGTCTTACATTTATTATATAAAATATTCTGTTTATTATAATTGCGATTACACGTATGATTATTGTTGTTCAGTAGCACTTTTACGTGCTCTTCCTCCTCGCCTCTTTGTCTGCGTCACTGCGTTGACGCAGATTCTCCGGGACTCGTCTGTGTGGCAACGCTCTCTTTTTGTGGCGTCCTTCGTAGAGGCGAAATGAGAGGTGGAAGATACCACCGAATTGGAGGTGTGTTATTTCGTGGCCGTACGATGTCCGGAGTGATCGGTCGGTCCTTTCTAACTCCCAAACCGGAATGCCCGGGGATGATTTTGATGGGCTAACGTCAAACAGTGATTGTAGCCTGGTCTTGGTATCTTTCTTTTTCTTCCCAGAGCTACTCGAAAGGTGATTCCGTTTGGACTGTGGTAGCGTGGCTCTTGGAGCCAGTTGTTCGTTCCTGATGGATGGCGAACTGGCGTCGAGGATCAGGTGTCCATGTCCATGGTGAGGATGCAGCGGCTGAGCGCTTGGTGGATTCGGCAATTGTGCGCCGGATGTCTGTAGCGATCGAGCACCGGCTGCTGAAAGCGACTGGACGCCGTAAGCTCTTGGCGACCGAGCGCCTGATGTGGGAGGCGACTGGGCGCTTAATGCTAAAGGCGACTGGGCGCCCATTTTTCTCCGTTTGACAGAGGTGAGATGCAGCAACGCTGGGCGAGTCTTGCGCCGTGAGATAATCTCAACTTCTGAGATGAGGATGTCTCGTTCTGTTTGTGTGGTGAGATACTGCAAGTCCGGCGTCTAGTGCCGAGAACTTCCTTTATCGTTGAGAGCCTAGCTTTTTATTTTGCTTTGTTGTTCTTTCTGCAGGGGGTCTGACCTATATTCTGGCCGGATGGCTTTTCACTTCCTGGTTGGCCCGAGCGCTTTGCGCCGACTAGCGGTGCTTCCCGCATTACACGCGGACGTACGAGCGCGTAAGCCGCAATGTTGCAGGTCGCGCTAATGTCTCGTACCATAATTTTGTAGTTGCCGTAGGCCGTCACATTACCCCCTTTGTCATCTTTTAGTCCGGTGACTGGAAATGTACAGTTTTGCGTGACACTCTGCCACTTTTTGTTTTTGTTTCCGTGGGTAATCGATCTTTCTGCTTTTCAAGCTGCTGTGGTGTTGGTGTCGATTCCGAGTCCACCAAAATGTACGCAGGTTTTAGCCGGTCTATACATGGACGGTTTTTTTGTAGCTTGTAAACTTCTCTGTTTTATCGCGGACTTCATATGAACCATCATAATTTGGTTTTAAGGCTCGGGTAGGCGTATCGTGTCTGAGAAATACATGCGTTGAGCTCTTTAAGTTCTTATATTGAAAGGTAGCAGAAATTTCATGCTTTTTAATTGGTTGTGGTCGTAAGTTTCTCATTGCTTTTCTTAGTTTCAATAAGAAATCACTTATATCGCTCGTTGCTTCCTGCGTTTCTTGTAGGAATTCGCCTGGGAGCCTTCTTGGAGAGTGCTTCTCCATAAACCAACTCAGCTGGCGTTACGCGGAGGTCTTATTTAAAGGCTGCTCTAATTCCCATCATGACTATGGGTAAAACGTCGGTCCATGCCTTTGTTGCGTGGTATTTGATAACTGTTTTGTAACCATCTGGCGATGGAGGCGCTCGATCATACCATTGGCTGCAGGATGGTAGGCTGTCGTGTGAATGTGCGCTGTACCTGTCAACTTGGTTAATTGTCGAAATAGATCAGCCTCAAACTGTTTTCCTTAATCTGTTGTAATTCGTGCCGAACCTTGTGATACAATGCGTTAATACACTTTGAGCCGTTGCCTCTGCTGTTATATCTGTCATCGGTAAAACTTCAGGCCACCTTATGAAATGATCGATTACCGTGAGGCAATATCTGTAGCTTCTTGAGTGGGGTAGTTGTCCTACCAAGTCTATGTGTATATGTTTGAATCGTTTCGTTGGACCTATGAATTTGCCCATAGATGAATGATTATGTTTGTAAACCTTTGCTTTCTGGCAGCTGATGCAGGCTCTCGTCCATTGGTGGCAATCAGCCTTAATCCTTGGCCAGACATAGCGTTCTGCAACCAATGTTGCTGTCGCTTTGGTTCCTGGATGCGAGAAGCTATGCAAAGATTGGAAAACTTGCTGTATTGTTTGGTAACAAAGGAGCATGCAACTGATGTCGAGACATCGCAATACAGCTTAGCGTTTGTTCCAGGTATTTGCATTTTCTGGAGTTTGAGTGAAGAGTTCCCGTCTAACATTCCTTGAACTTTGGTATGCTCCTCTTATGCCTTTGCCAAATCTTTCAAATTTATTGCAGCTTGGATTTCTTTAATTCTCGACAAAGCATCAGCGACAGTGTTGTCTTTACCGGAGATATGGCGGATATCAGTAGTGAATTGTCCGATATATTGTAAGTGTCTCGCTTGCGAAATGACAACAAGAATAGATAAAAATTAGAGGGAACGAATGAAAATATATAAGGGTGCGTTCCGAGTTACGCATAAAACGCGTAGACTGCATAGAAAGTTGTTCCGATTTAATCAATGCGCGCAATAAAAGCGCTTTGGTAGCGCTGAGAATTCCCTAGATTGTATTAATCGTACTGAATTCTTATACCCGTATTCATAGTCCTTCCTTATTTTAAGGACGGAGGAAGCCTCCATGAAGGATTCCTTGAATCTGCAAGGCCACCTTGTTTCATAGATGGACCTCGAGTCTCCCTTTCAGAAGGAAGGAATATTTTAGGGATTTTTAGTGACCGACTGGAGGCAGCACCGTTTTATGCTGCCTGCAACTAATTTCATATAATACATATGAAAACTTTTTCGTATCGTTAATCGTAAAGCATTGTTGAATATTTTTGATAAATTAAATCGTAATCAAGTATTGTGTAATAATGGATAAAGATAAAAATGTTCATTATACGGAGCAGGAGCGAATGCTCTTGGCGCAGCTGATCTCGGAAGAAAAAGTTATTGAAAATAAGAAAACCGGTGCAACAGATCTAAAAGATAAGGCGGATGCATGGGAAAGAATTACAAAAAAATATGCTAGCGAAGGTTGTATGCCTCGCTCCATCAAGCAACTGAAAAAATGCTGGGACAATATGAAGCAAAAGTAAGTAATAATAATCTCGGTGGTAAATAGTAATGATAATTGATAATTAATCAGTTTATTATAATTTTTTTTTAGTGTACATTCTCCTCCCTACATATGTATATTTTTATATTCGGTTTTTATTAAATATATTTTTATTATTTTATTAATTAATCATTTTAGGAAACGAAGATTAACCACGATGATTCGACACGAGCGGCTTATGCCAGGTGGAGGTCCTGCTGCAGTACAGCCAAAAGACCCAGTGATGGAATTCATGGATGCAACAAATGAAAACTTAGATGTGGAAATTGATTGTACTTTTGACAGCAGTGCAGTATTTGAAAAAGAATGTAAGCACCATATATATAATTCTTTTTTTTTTATATTATGACAACCATTTTTGACTTTTTAGATAACATAAAGATGGATTGTACATCTACAAAAAGAAAATTGTTGATTATTGACGATAAAGATGAGGAGAAAGAGGAAGATATCAGCGATGAAGTTTATATATATGATCAGAGCATTCCTCATTGTAGTAGCATACCATTAGGAAAAAGAACCAGCACTTCAAATATAAAAAACATACAGGTAATGAAAAAGCTTATGAATTAGGTTAATATTAATTATTAATATTATTTAATATGAGTTAGAATTCATTGTCATTTTAATAATGTTGTCATTTTAATAACATTGCTGTAATAAAACAAATATAAAAAAAATAATACTAATAGTAAAGTAATTGATTTTCAGAACATCCGTGATGAAAAGGAATTAAAATTAATAAAAATTCGAGAAGCAATTGAGCAGCAGCGGGAGCTTCATGTTAAAAAAATGAAGATTGCTGAAGCGGAGGAGAAGATTGTTTTGTTAAAACTTTTAAAGGAGGAAGAGGCGTTTAGACAAACTGCATAGTATTATATTATATATTAGTAACATAATAATATATGTGATAAAATAATATATATTATAAAATATTAATAATATGATAATATATATGTTAAAATATCAAAATATATAGTTTTTAAAATATAAAGCTGTTACTTTCTTAATTGTAAATATAAACTAATATAATATAATATAAATATAATTGATTCGCAGCACTGTTTCATGATTATGAAAAATGCCTTAAGATAAAAGCATTTCTATGCGCAAGTCCTATGCCATTTTGTTCTCTATTTACAATATCTTGAAATACATTTTCATTCAACTCGTGATTCAAGTGGTCTTCGACCACTTCGCCTAGATTATGTTGAATGCACACATTGTGCAAAACGGCAGTGGCACAAACAATTGTCACTGATGTGTTCAATTTCGTTCTTAAACCGTAATGCAGGCATGGAAATCGACGTTTCCAAACTCCGAACAATTCTTCAACGATAACTCGTGTTTTCTTGTGTGCAGTATTGTACCGAACTTCTGCATCTGTCTCAGGTCTTAAAACAGGCGTCAGTAGGTAGCTGCGGCAAGCATACCCATTATCACCAAGTAAAATTCCATCCAAATGTCCCAGCTCGAAACGACAGCGCAGACCACTTCGATCAAATATTACGGCATCATGAGTTGAACCTGGATGTCTGACAACTATATCAAGAATTTCTCGCTTGGGTCCAGCTACAGCCTATAAAAACAATAAATTATAAAAATTATTAATTTATTATTAAAAATTATTTAATATATGAAATTTGACATGCAAAATAAGACAGTTGAAAAAATATACCTGTACATTAAGAGAAAACCATCCTTTTCGATTCCGGAATATCTCTCCATTATTCCCTCCAGGATTCGCAATGCGTATATGGTTGCAATCGATACATCCTATTACGGATGGAAAATTGGCCACCTCATAAAATTTATTTTTATTAACCCGACGTTTTTGTTCAGTGGAAAAATTAATATATACGCTCAAATGTGATGCTAAAATTCTGGAAACTCGTGCAACAATTCTCGATACTGATGCTTGGCTGTATCCTCGCAAGTCTCCATTAACAATCTGCAATTAAAACAGCATACAAATGAAATGAAAATGAAGAATTATTTCTTTATTTACCACAGTGTTAGAATAAAATTTACAAACCTGAAAGCTGCTCGTTGCATAAAAACGCAGTGTTATTAAAAGCTGCATCAACGGAGAAACCGGCAGTCCACGATTATTCAATCGCCTTAAGCGAGCATTTACCAAAGGTAATAAGATTTCAATCACAGCTCCTTTGCTGAATCTGTATCTTTTCCGAAAAGGAATATCTTCAAAAAATTCCACGGGATTTTCCCAATCGCGAATGTATCTTTTCGGAATCCGCCACAGAATCCGATTCTCTGGATTTTCGTCTTCAAATCCATCGTCAGAATCATTTAAAAATTCATTGTCCATTATCTCTTTTTACACTCTTTATACACTTTCAGTTTGAGAGCGCGACAACAAATAACCACAAAACCACAGATTGAAATGTAACGAAACTAACTTTTGGAGGTTATATTCTGCGTATCGTCTGCTAAAAAGGTCGCATCCACTCCTCAAGGAAGCTCGTGACCTTCCTTGAGATAAGGGAGCCAATAAGATTCCTTGTTCGGTCAAGGAAAGTTTTTAGTAATCGTCCCAGTGCATTGACTGCTTCTATTTTGACTTGAGGCAGTTGATGCGTCTAACGCGTTTATGCAATCTGAGCGTTTCTTGCGAAATTCGGAACGGATAACAAATTTTTCATTGCGATGGAATAGCAGTTGTACGAATTCCCGGTCCTCATAGAAGAAAGTAACGAAATAATAACTTTATTTCTAAGTCAAGAAGATATAGAGAAAGCAAGCCAAGGTAAAATTAATGTATTATTTTACCTTGATTTATTTAATGTATAGGTTAGATGTTAGTTTAACTATTGTATTATTTTTTATAGATTCAGCGTTTTTGATGAATCTTGTTGCAAAGGAACGAACTGTAGATAATACTATAAATAATGCTGTAAATAATAATGTAAATAACACTGTAAATAAAAACAATAATATTGAGCCAGAAGCTGAATTGGAAGATGCGAATGAAACTGCTGACAAAAACAATGCTGGTAAGATGCATTTTATTTTTGTGTAATCAATATTTATAATCAACTTTTTAATTTTGTATAAAAGTATGTTTATGCAAGTTTAAGAACAATATATATAAATATTAATATTTCTTAATCTTTAAATTTTGTGTTTACTTTTTAATTTAATTTTTAGATAAGTTAAAAACATTTGTATGGCTAGACAAAGCGGTATATTTATTAATTGAAATATATAGAGAAAAGGAGGAAGAGTTCACAAATGGTTTCAAGCGCAGTAACAAAATTTGGACTGAAATTGCTGCTCAAATGAATGAATCTAATCCAGCCTACAAATTAACAGCACAGCAATGTACATAAAAAATGTCTGGCTTGAAGCGGGCATACAAAAATATTGTTGATCAAAATAAGAAGAGCGGCAATAGTAGAAATTCGTGGGCATTTTTTTCGGTATGTTTTATCACACACATATATGTATACACACACACACACATATTTTGTTTATTGTATACGATATTCATAGGTATGCAACAAGATATATTTGTATATTTAATATATTATCCCTATTATGCAATAGGTTATGGATTCACTATTTGCCGACAAAGCGTCCATTTCGCCTCCTGCAATTGCCACAAGTGATGGTCCATCGGATCCAAATCAGGAAGGATCATCGTTATCAGTATTTTCTTCCGTTAAATCGAAAAGTAAGTTTTTGTACTTGTGTATTAGTGGATAACAACAATTCTGAATAATACATAGTCAATAGTCAGTATACATTTATAATAGAAGTGCAAAATGTGCAAGCAAGATGAAGAAAATTAATATTTATTTAATTTGGTTCTTATTTGTCATAGTGTAACGTTTTTATATTATCTATTACAGATCCGCCGAAAAAGAGAAAACGGATCGAAAACATTATGGAAGAATTTTTAGATAATATTGCGGCAGAAAAAGAAGGAATGAAAAAACGAGAACCAAACAGAGAAAAGATCCGTGAAGAAAATAGAAATGAACGTGACAGAAGACATAACGAGCAAATGGACGTACAGAAGTCATTAATTTCTGTATTGCAACAATTTCTTCACAAAATATAATTTGTATTCTTCTAAGTTTGTAAGAAATAAGTTCAATTAAGTTCATTAAGCGTTCTTTGTCGAAACGTTGAAAGTTGTTTATTTTATTTTAAGTTATTTTATATTAAGTAATTTATTTTACTTACGAATTTTAAGTTTGGATGTTAATCCTCAAAGTTGAATGTTATTATTTTGTTTTGTTCACAATTTATAATACACAAATGTAAGATTGAATAGAAATTAAGACTGAATAGGAATAAAACCAAAAACTAAATATTGTATAACTAATGCCTGTTTATTAACAAAAAATGTTTATTCATAAAAAAACAATATAAAATACTTTGTATAAGTTTGTTAATTAATCTTATTTATAATTTTTATTATTAATAACCAAATATCAATTATTGATCAATTGACGAGCTTCATTTCTAATGTATTCATTATTTTCGTTCTTTTAGCATTTCCCATTTCAGTGTTATTGCCGCAAACACGTGCTTGTAATTCATCATAATGTTGGACGCCAATAGTCATTATATCATTTTGTAATATGCAAATATTATGTAACACGCGACATGCTATGATAAATTCTGGAATTTTTTTAACATCTGTCAGTGGTAGACAATCTAATAGTATTCTAAAACGAATTTTTAATTGTCCAATCGCACGTTCAACTGCCATCCTTGTTGACGATAGACAATAATTGAAATTTTTTTGTTGGTTTGACAAATGACCATTGTCTCGAAATGGGACCAATAAATGCGGATGTATTGCATACGCAGCATCTCCAATAATATGGGAATCATTAAGGAAGTATATGTCAGACATTTCTAAAAAACGTGCTACTGGGGAGTTTCTAAAAACTCGAGCATCATGAATTGATCCTACTTGTCCTGCATAACAGTGCGTGAAGAGGCCACGTGAATCACATACGACTTGAACATTTAAAGATGGAAAACCTTTCCGGTTTATTTAAGAAGCTGAATCAATTGGCGGAGCTCGGATTTTAATATGTGTTCCGTCTATGGCACCAATGACATTTGGAAAGCCACATATCCTTTTGAAATGCTCCATGATATCGACGGCAACTTCTTTGGGCCACTGTATAAATCGAGGTGCGATGCAATAAAGTGCGTAGGTAACACGTCTTACAGTCCTAAAAGCAGTTGCTTTGCCTACTCCAAATTTGACGCAAACGGATCTGTAACAATACAGAAAAGTAAGCAATGAAAATTTTGTCGTAAAACAATCTAATAATAGCGTTTTTCATTGGCCGCATTGATGCGCACTACATGATGACATATTTTATTTTGATGCAGAAATTCGGCACTAGCTACAAGAAATGATATCAGTTGAATGCAATGTAGCACTCTGTGTTGCTTAGTGAAAAATGCTATAAATATAATGATAGTTACACGACTATATGTAGGAGTACAGCTGAGTTTTACATATCTGTATGAATCAGGAGTAGCCATAAACCAAAGAGCAATATACAGTTGTTTCTCAGCTGGAATTGGTTTTTTACCAATTGTGGTACCTGTGGCATTTAGTGCTGGTCCAATTAATGATAAAATCATTTCAAATGTAGCCGGATACAGCCTAGAATGTTAGGTTATGATATAAGTAAAATGAATTTAATAAAACCAGATGAAAATATTATAACTTTATAATTTAATGACATTTATGTTGAACGCTTACCTAAAATGTTCTTTAAATATAGCATTGGTGTAATTAGGAACCACGCGATCGACACGGGAATCCGTGATTTTTTAAAGTGTAATTTTTTCTCCACGTGATTTATCTGCCATTAATATAAAGAATATAGTCTGCATATCACTTAGAGATATATCTTCAACTTCATTTTCACTGTCGCTCGATTCGGAACTATCGCTTTCATCGTTTTTCTTCAAAAGTAACAACGAAGAGATTGCAATTACTGGAATTACTGGTTTGTTGACGTTTTGCATGGCGTCCATTTTCAAATCGTATTAACGCGCAGAGAGCGTTAGCAACCGTTCCGAATAACTAAAGCGCTTCATGCGCATTGACAAAACGGAACGATGTTGAAGCGCTGCGCAATAATAATGCAATCTATGCGTTTCATGCACAACTCGGAACGCACCCTAAGAAATCAATACTTGTGAACCCAGTGCGCATTATTGAGAGGATGACCTTTCTAAAAGGACTTTTTAAAGACTTAATTAAATTTTCTTAGAAATGATATCAGTAAGTTATCTTTTTGTAAGATATCTTTCAGAAGAGCTCTTTATGATATTTCTTCATAGATATCTCTAAAGTTTTTAGCAAGCATGCCATTTAAGATATTTTACGAACGCCGCACACATGTGCAAGCAACGCACGTGTGAACTAGAGACCCTGTGTTCTAGTTTCTAGTGTGAACTGCGTGCTATTGCGTGCTCTGGATTTCAAAGAGATTCTTCAATAGTAACGTCTTTAAGGTAATCTTTCTTTTTTAAGCTATAAATATTATTAAATACGTATTTGAGCATAAAATAGATTAACATTTTCTTATATATTTTTGTTATTTCTATATCCAACCTAAGAAGTTGAGTTATGTTTTCAAGAAACACATGTTGCAAAATTATAATTGTTTTTTATTCATAGTGTGGGCATTTTAAAACCTGTTTTAATATCAGAATCGCATAGGATTTAGGATATCTAATATACAGGGTGTCCCATTTTAAAGGACCCACTCAAATATCTCAGAAACACTGCGTTAAATCGAAAAATGTTTCAAACAAAAGTTGTGTGACTTCAAGGGGGCCATAAGATGGTGACAATTATTTGACCTTGGAAAATCATTTGAAGGTCATGCGAAGGTCAACTTTAAAATCTTAAATGAAAAGACCCATTTTTTATTTAGTATTCTTATAGCTGACATCGAGAGCTTTCCAAAACACTATAATAAAGTATTTTGTTATTACGTACTTTTTGAGTTATTTCTATATTTTAATCTGACATATTTTGATATAAAAAATTAAATACCTCGTAAAATATTTAGTTTTTGATAATCTTACCGTAATACTTCTATGTACAGAATAATGAGACAAATCAATTAGTATAAAAAAAATTTGTTTTTAAGAAAATTATTTGCAATGTATTTTTTTAAACAATTATTTGATTTTCTTGGCACTAATTAATTTGTCTTATTATTCTGTACATAGATGTATTACGGTAAAATTATCGAGAACTGAATATTTTACGACATATTTTATTTTTTATATCAAAATATGTCAGATTAAAATATAAAATAACTCAAAAAGTACTTAATAAAAAAATACTTTATTATAGTGTTTTGGGAAGCTCTCGAGATAAGCTACAAGAATATGTAATGAAAAATAGGGAGTTCCATTTAAAAAACGGAAGTTGACTTTCAAATGACCTTGAAAATGATCGTTAATGTCAAATCCAAGGTCACTGTATCCAAGATAGACCTCTTTGTTCCCTACAACTTTTATTGGAATCATTTTCCTTCAAACGTTGATCCTGAAAAGTTATGAGGGTGGAACTTTTAAAATGGGACACCCTGTATATATATATATATATATAACCTTCATGACAATTTATTATTATTTATAGTTATTTAGTAATTTATATAAATGAGAAAAGAAAATTTGATATATTTTATCCTCTTATGTGATCAAGTATTTGCATATTTATATAAGCTTGCCTATATTTATAGAAAATAAACTTTTTCTAAAGCAAAAATTTAGAAATTTAATTTTTATCGTAAAATATTAATAAATAATGTTTTTATGTATCGAATTAATTTTAATCAATATAAAAATAATTTTTTTATTTGGTTAGAGAATATTCGTTTATAAAGATGCGCATTTGTTTTTATTATTACGCGATATTTGTAGCATACATGTGGGTAAGTATGTATGTATATATCGGGGAGTAAGTCGACTACCATGCACATTGTTGTGCCTCCGGAGAGGCACGGTAGTTGGGATCGTTTGCCGGAAGGAATTTGGGAATTCGGGCTCCGCCTGAGAACTTCACTGTTTTTATTTATTTAAAGATTGACACCTTTTCAGTTAAATAAATATATTAATATCTATTTTATTTGTGACTTGATTACAATGTTCCCGCACTTTCGCTCGCGTCGCGTATCACGATAACGGATATCTTAACGTGCGCGTGTCTAGAATCGAGTTTCGGTCTCGAGACTCGCCTCTCGCTTCTTCGTATATATTTCTGCCGACTGCGTGGCTATTCAATATTATAATAATTATTGATACTCGTTTTGACACTCGCGGTTTATAGAGATATTGCTCGCGTAAAGGAATAAAGATTGCCCGTTTGGTAGTTATTGTGACTACCCGCGTAATATTAATTAATGATCAAGACTGCGTTCTAAGTAGGACTTCTTTGCTTGCACTTTTGCAATTTCTTTATTCCTTTTTATTTCGCTTTTAAGTAGGACTTCTATGTTGCATTTTCGCAATGTCCTTCTTCCGCTTGCCCTGATTTCCGCGTTTTTGCAATGAAATGATTGCACGGTCGCTCGGGCTTCGCGCGTGGCTCGCGTTGTCAGCGCTTTGTTCGGTCAACGCTCGTAACGTGATCTGTATTCGCGTTACACGTTGAGCAATCATATAAAATAATATGTATTTAGAATAATATATTTAATAATTCGTGTATAGCCTGTTCGGGCTATAACAAAAGAGAGAAAAGAAAGAAAAGAAAGAAGAAAGAATTAAATATCAAGTAAGAATAATTAACATTTTGTTTGATATTATGCACGTTAATGTATATAGTGTCATGTTGAACTTAACTTTTTCTTAATTTTGATGCATATAAATAACATTTATTCAGAAAAATAATTACTTATATATTCAGAAAAATAATTACTTATATATATTAGTAGGTTTCATTTTCGAATTTGAGTTCTTTATTGGATGCAAAATTGAAATAAAAATTAAACTTTTAAAAAAGATATAAACAAAAGGTAAAGTAACTATAAAATAACTTATATTTTATTATTTACTAATTTTGAATTTTTTATTTTTATTTTTAATATTTTTATATTTTATACATTACATTATTTTTATAAATTAAAAACGTTATTACGCAAAAATTTTAAAAAAGATGTAACCCAACCAATTTCTTAATATTAAAAGATAAAACAAACAAATAGAGAAAAGATTAAGAAAGAGCTGACTGAAGTAAAGGATTAAAATTAGGGAAAGAGTCCAAGGAAAAGCAATTAAGAAAGAATAAAGAATAAAAGATTATTAATAAAATAAAGTAAGGATACGTGACCAAAGAAAAGGAAGTCACAGTCAAGTTCTCGGAAGCTGAGTAAGCAGCTGACGAGACAGACTGACAAGCGGAGCACGAGACATGCTCTGGTCAGGGACACCACACTCCATCTCAATCAACGACCTAATTAATTAAAATATATAATAAGCGCGAGATGCACCACGAGTTAGCGCAATAACATAGCTCATTAACATCGCTCGTTCGCTCGCTCAGTAATCGAAGTACCATACATATCGCGCCCGATTATTATAATCGCGAATAAGTGAAAAGTGTGCAGAATCTTGCAAAATATACTAATTTCTACCTAACGTCCGGAAATATCTTATTTCGAGCGTGGATCCTAATTCTTTGGGCGCACAAATCCTAAAAGACCTCTTTCTTAACGGCTAGAGGCACAACAAATTATCCGTGAATCAGAAAAATAAAAGACTTCTTAAAAATAAAAGACTTCTTATAAATTTTTAGAAAATATTGAAATAAGTGATGATAATGTAAAAGAAGATGATCAAATGTGTTCAAGTGACAGTGTCAAATGTGAAATAATGCATTCTGAAAATTATATAGGTGAAAGTATTGATATCAGTAATAACAATAACAATGACAATAACAGTGACAATAATAGTGACAATAACAGTGGCAATAATAGTGAAAAAAGTTATTGCATTGAAGATGAATTGATAACAGATGATAATATAGCACTAAATAAAACTTCAAATTTTAAAAAACAACTGAAACAATGGGTATACGAATATAATATTACTCATCGCGCTGGAACATTATTAAAGTTATTGAAAAATGTTGATGATATTAATGAATTATAAGATCTTCCACTTAATCCCAGAACATTATTTGAAATTCTTAAGCACATTGTTGTTCGTGAAGTCCCTCCTGGGAAATATTTTCATTATGGATTAAAAAATGCTTGGATAGATATTTTAAAAACTGTACATTTAAGTACAGTATCTAAAAATATAAAGATAAATATTAATATCGATGGCTTACCTCTAACAAAAAGCTCAAAATCCAATTTTATCCAATATTAGGAAAAACATATGTAACGGCAGGGCCGTTACTATGGCGAAATATACATACGTACATACAATAACATGTCTGCCTCGCTTACTCTACCCTACTCTACCTATCCCGCTCGCACAACCACCGCACACGCTCTCTCGCTCGCACGCACGCCACACGCACCATCCCGCTCACACTAGGCGCGCTATCTCGCCGGGCATGCGCTCTCGCTCTCGACTCGCCGTATCTCTCTCACGGTTCCCCACGCGGAATCGACCCCACTCCTGGCCGGCGGTATAGTGGGAGGCCCCGGCCGGGTATATAAGCCCGGCCGGCCGAGGCATCGAGACCAGATCCGATCCCGACATCCAGCTCCCGACACCGACCTGACCAGTGCCTACTACCTCCTCGGGCTAAGGTTTCTCTTAGCCCTGTCGGGTTTCGCCGGCTCCTGTCACCGCTCCTCGGGCTAAGGTTTCTCTTAGCCCTGTCGGGTTTCGCCGGCTCCTGTCACCGCTCCTCGGGCTAAGGTTTCTCTTAGCCCTGTCGGGTTTCGCCGGCTCCTGTCACCGCTCCTCGGGCTAAGGTTTCTCTTAGCCCTGTCGGGTTTCGCCGGCTCCTAGCACCTACCTGGGCTGAGGTTTCGCTCAGCCCTACCGGGTTTCGCCGGTTTTCGTTGCCAAGGCCGGACCCGACGTGACACTCGGGCCTGTCGGCAATACCCACCTACCTAGCCTAACCGTAATAATAAGCCACCTGTAAGTATCGCGTCGTAGCCTTAAGACCGTTAGCCATAAGTCCGCTAGTTCTAACCGCGTCGTAGCAAAAGCCTGTTAATAATAAGTCCGCTAGAAATAAGCCTGATAGACCTAAGAGCCTGCTAGTTATAACCGCGCCGTAATCTTAAGCTCGTCTGTAAATAAAGCCGCACCATCGCGATTAAGCCGCGCTTCTCGCCGCGCACCGCCTTGCGTTTCTCGTCGCGTACCGCTTTGCACGCCCGCGCCTGACCCCCAGCTTTCTACCGACCGCACGCTGACCAACATCGCCTGGCCCTGCACGCTACTTTGTACATATCTTTATTCAAATAAACTATTTTTTCCACTTATATTGTGTTTCGTAAGCTTGAGTCTCCCCTCCTCTCGAACCCGGACATCGATTAGCCGATCCGAGCGTCGAGCGAGGTGACCGCGTTACAATGGCGCCCGAACAGGGACCTGCCCAGTAAAGACTCCAGCTTGCGTACACACTCCGATGAAGATCTCCTGGATATACGCGCTTACGAAAGCCCAACTCGTGACTCTTCTAGTCAATCACGGCCGCGATAGTACCGGTAATATCGATATTCTACGACACCGACTACGACAATTCGTAACCCAGAACCCAGACCTGTTCCCCGAACACGATACCGCCGACCGAAGGAGAGGCCTCGCCAGGCCGAGCCGAACCGATCCCTGACCGTACCGAACCGACACTAACCGACCCCACCGCGGTGCTAGACCGAATCCGCAAATGGGGCCTCTGCTTTGACGGGAAAGACCCGTTCGCGTTCCTCGAGCGGTTAGAGGAACTGAAACGATCTACCGCTACGACGACGAATTGTTTCTCTTGGGGCTACCAGAAATGTTGCGAGGAAACCCGTTGTTGTGGTACCGAAACAACTACGAGGACTGGACCACGTGGAACGCCTTTTGCACCGCCTTTAAGCTAAAGTACCTCCCACCGGACTACCAGGACCAGCTACGGCAAGACGCACAGGCCCGGAGGCAAAGATCGGGGGAGTCTTTCGACCAATACGCCACGGACCTGCTAACAATGATGAGACGAGCTGGGGGCTACACGCCACAGGAGAAGGCCCGCTTGGTATATAATAACTTACACTCCAGCTACCAGCTATACATTCGGCCGGCAGAAGCCACCAGTATCGCCGAGCTAAGCGCCCGGGCGACCGAGCACGAGAAGGTCCTGCGCCGGCAAAAAGAGGAACAACCACCGACCCTTAGCATGCCAAGCCCACCGGTCGCCGCCGCCGCCTACAGCCGAGAAGAATGCTGCTGGCGCTGCAAACAACGGGGCCACACGCGGCTCGATTGCAAGCGGCCGCCACGCAAGTTCTGCTCCCGCTGCGGCCGGGACGGGGTACTTACCCGCGATTGCCATCCACCGGCGGGAAACGGCCCCCGGGCCGGGGAACCAGCGGCCACCGCCCGACCCGACCGAACCCCATAAGGTTCACACCTAGGCCGCACTTAAAGATCCAGCTGCTCAATCGGCACTTATGGGCCCTACTCGATTCCGGCTCCGAGGTCTCGTTTGTGAGTCCTGCCACCGCGAAACGAGCCCGATACTGCGGCCACCCGCCTCGGAGAGTAACCCAGCAAATTCACTTGGCCGACGGCACCGAAGTACCAATCGAGCAAACCGTGGAACTACCCATCACCACAAACGACCGAATCGTGACGCACCGATTTCAGGTCATGCCGAACCTCAGCGGACCAATCCTGATCGGCATTGACCTGTGGGCCAAACTGGGAGTAGCCCTACCAGTACCTCCGAGCGCCAATATCCCGGCGGTGCCCACCGTAGGAGAAGTCTCGGCCGGGCTAACGCCACGAACCACCGACGAGGACCGCCGACTACGGGAGTTCCTGAACCAGGAACTGTCAGCTTTCAACACCGTGCGCGGACCGACCGACCGTATTGTCCACCGGATACATCTGACAACCGATCAGCCAATCAAACAGCGCTATCGGCCGCGTAATCCAGCCATGCAGGCCGTGATCGACCGCGAGGTACGCAACATGGAAGAAGCAGGCGTAATCGAACCTTCGCGAAGCGCCTGGAGTTCTCCAGTGGTGCTGGTACGAAAAAAAGACGGCACCTATCGGTTCTGCGTCGACTTTCGCAAAGTTAACGAAGTGACGCAAAAGGATGGCTACCCACTGCCGCACATCACGGCCACTCTCGATAAGCTACGGGGCGCCAAATACCTTAGCACCCTGGACCTGAAGAACGGGTACTGGCAGGTCCCGCTGGCCCCTGAGAGCCGGCCAATCACCGCGTTCACCGTACCGGGGAAGGGACTCATGCAGTTCCGAACCATGCCGTTCGGGCCCACACTCGGCCCCCGCCACGTTCCAGCGCCTCCTAGACTCCATCCTGGGGCCAGAGCTAGAACCAAACGTACTAGTGTACCTGGACGACATCGTCGTGGCCAGCCCAACTTTCGAGAAGCACCTGGAACACCTGGCCGAGGTCTTCCGCCGCCTACGCTCCGCCCAGCTCCAGCTTAATGTGGACAAGTGCCACTTTTGTCGAGACAGCCTACGATATTTGGGCCACGTCATCGACCGCCACGGTATCCGCACCGACCCCGCCAAGGTGAGCGCTATCGCCGACTGGCCAGCACCAACCAGTCTCCGGCAGGTCCGGCAATTTCTGGGATTGGCGTCATGGTACCGACGCTTTATCGCGGACTTCTCCGCGCTGGCCGCCCCGTTAACGCGTCTGACTCGTAAGAACACCCGCTGGACTTGGACCGCCACCGAGCACGAGGTCTTCCAATGCCTCAAAGGTGCCCTGACATCCGCCCCAGTACTCGCGTGCCCAGACTTCAAAGCGCCGTTTACCCTGCAGACCGACGCCAGTACGCACGGACTGGGCGCCGTCCTGACGCAACAGCTAGCCGAAGGGGAGCGGGTCATCGCATACGCCAGCCGGACGTTGAATCAGGCCGAGCGAAATTACAGCGCGACCGAACTGGAGTGCCTCGCCGTCGTCTGGGGGATCCGGAGGATGCGGGACTATCTGGAGGGATACCGATTCACCGTACTCACCGACCACCAGTCCCTGCGATGGCTCCAACGCCTAGAGGCCCCGTCAGGCCGACTGGCACGTTGGATGATCGAACTTCAACAATATGACTTCGAGATAAGGTATCGACGAGGCACCCAGAACCAGGTGGCCGATGCGCTCTCCCGTCAGCCTGAGGTCGCCGCAACACGGCAAACACCGCCCTGCGCATGGTACCGCCGGGTCAAGAAAGACGTCCAGACCCGACCGACCGATCGACCGGACTATCAGATACGCGACGGGCTCCTATATCGGCACATACTCCACGACGTGGGCTTCCGGGAAGTACCCGCCGACGCACAGTGGAAGCTATGCGTCCCGACATCCGAACGCGCCGCCCTGCTCCGACGTTGGCACGACGATCCCGCAGCCGGACACCTAGGGACCGCCAAGACCATGACACGCATCGCCCAGCAATATTATTGGCCGGGGATGCTCCGGGAAATCGCACGATACGTACGCTCCTGCGGAACCTGCCTGGCCCATAAGGTATCACAACAGCGACCCGCCGGCATGATGCACACCGCTCCGGTCGACGCACCATGGCAACAGGTCTCGATTGACCTAGTGGGACCACTGCCCCGCTCCAACCAAGGGCACATGTGGCTCCTCACAATGCAAGATCGGTTCACGAAGTGGCTGGAAGTCAGGCCCCTGCGGAAGGCCACCGCAACGAACGTCACGAAGGCCTTCACCGACCAAGTCGTGTACCGACACGGGTGCCCACAATGGGTCATATCCGACAACGGGACCCAACTAAAATCCAAGCAACTGGAAAGGCTGTTAACCACATTCGGGATCAAACACCGCACCTCGCCGCCCTACACGCCACAGTGCAACCCGGTGGAGCGGGCTAACCGGACTATTAAAACGATGGTGGCCCAATATATCGGGAAAAACCAGAGGACATGGAACGAACACATCACCGCTCTCCAATATGCGTACAACACCGCATGGAGCGAGGCCACGGGGCATACCCCGGCCTACCTAAACCACGGGAGAGAGCTCGCCAGGCCGCACCCGGAAGACCGGCGCCAAACAGTAAACGCAGCCCCACCCGACACGACCCACCGACGGTTACAAGAGGCATACGAACTGGTACGAGTATGCTTAGCGCAGGCATTCCAACGCCAAGAACGGCACTATAATCTACGGCGGCGGGAGTGGAGGCCAAAATTAGGGGAGCTCGTATGGAAGAGGAACCATACCCTCTCCGACAGGGCCAAGACGTTCAACGCCAAACTCGCCCCGAAATTCGTGGGGCCCCTGGAAGTGCGAAAAATCATCTCGCCAGTCATCGTCGACCTCCGGGATCAACGCGGGCGCTGGTACCGGCACGTGCACATACAGGAGCTGAAAGCGCACCCGGACCACTCCCCGGCGACCTAAGCCCTCCTAAACACAGTATCGGCGAAAATCCCGAGGTTACCGACCGCGATTATCGGCGTTATTCGTTGTGATGATAACCGCGATTACCGAGCGCAAGTGCAAAGACACCCGCGAACCACGGCCGATGGCAGTACCTGTCCCGGCATGCGTCCCAAAAAGCACCCAAAACCGCGCGTGCCGCCTACCGAGCATCCCGCGCTAGGGTATAAAAGGCCGAACGCTGGGCCACGGGACAATCAGTCCATTAGCGACAGCCCAACCATGCCGAACGAACAAGAGAGGAGGCAGCTGGAGGAGCTGTTCGGACGGTGGTCTGACGACGAGGAGGGCGAGATCCCGGAGGGGCCGGGACCGACACCCGTCACGCCGCCGCAAGCGCCAGACCCACCCCACCGGCCGCCACCGCGGATTGGGACCAGGGTCCAGCGGGGCGACGCCGAAACCAGGCGAAAAATCCGCCTCCTGACCACGCCGCCACCGCCGCCGCCGGGCCGACACCGCCGCACCGCAGTACCACCACGACCGCCAGCCACCCGAACCCGATCGACGGCATGCGCCGCCGCCGCCACGCCAGCCGCAACCCGCGGACCGCGCCCTCGACACACCGCACCGCCACCACCACCAGCGCCAACCCGGCCCCGGCCGGCCACGGAGCGCGGAGCCATCCGGCTCACGCACGCCGTCGGAACACGGCCCCCGGAGCCGATCAGGGTCAAAGTCGCCGCGGGGAAGGTTTTAGAAGTCCCGTACCGCGCCGTGCACCACTCGCGGCGGTACCGGCGATGGACCTCGGATGGGCAGTGGACCCTCCGATTCAATAAGGACGGGACCCTTCGCAGTAGCCGCCTCCGCCGAGCGGCCCCACCAGCAAGAAGAGGGGTGATGTAACGGCAGGGCCGTTACTACGGCGAAATATACATATGTACATACAATAACATGTCTGCCTCGCTTACTCTACCCTACTCTACCTATCCCGCTCGCACAACCACCGCACACGCTCTCTCGCTCGCACGCACGCCACACGCACCATCCCGCTCACACTAGGCGCGCTATCTCGCCGGGCATGCGCTCTCGCTCTCGACTCGCCGTATCTCTCTCACGGTTCCCCACGCGGAATCGACCCCACTCCTGGCCGGCGGTATAGTGGGAGGCCCCGGCCGGGTATATAAGCCCGGCCGACCGAGGCATCGAGACCAGATCCGATCCCGACATCCAGCTCCCGACACCGACCTGACCAGTGCCTACTACCTCCTCGGGCTAAGGTTTCTCTTAGCTCTGTCGGGTTTCGCCGGCTCCTGTCACCGCTCCTCGGGCTAAGGTTTCTCTTAGCCCTGTCGGGTTTCGCCGGCTCCTGTCACCGCTCCTCGGGCTAAGGTTTCTCTTAGCCCTGTCGGGTTTCGCCGGCTCCTGTCACCGCTCCTCGGGCTAAGGTTTCTCTTAGCCCTGTCGGGTTTCGCCGGCTCCTGTCACCGCTCCTCGGGCTAAGGTTTCTCTTAGCCCTGTCGGGTTTCGCCGGCTCCTGTCACCGCTCCTCGGGCTAAGGTTTCTCTTAGCCCTGTCGGGTTTCGCCGGCTCCTAGCACCTACCCGGGCTGAGGTTTCGCTCAGCCCTACCGGGTTTCGCCGGTTTCCGTTGCCAAGGCCGGACCCGACGTGACACTCGGGCCTGTCGGCAATACCCACCTACCTAGCCTAACCGTAGTAATAAGCCACCTGTAAGTATCGCGTCGTAGCCTTAAGACCGTTAGCCATAAGTCCGCCAGTTCTAACCGCGTCGTAGCAAAAGCCTGTTAATAATAAGTCCGCTAGAAATAAGCCTGATAGACCTAAGAGCCTGCTAGTTATAACCGCGCCGTAATCTTAAGCTCGTCTGTAAATAAAGCCGCACCATCGCGATTAAGCCGCGCTTCTCGCCGCACACCGCCTTGCGTTTCTCGTCGCGTACCGCTTTGCACGCCCGCGCCTGACCCCCAGCTTTCTACCGACCGCACGCTGACCAACATCGCCTGGCCCTGCACGCTACTTTGTACATATCTTTATTCAAATAAACTATTTTTTCTACTTATATTGTGTTTCGTAAGCTTGAGTCTCCCCTCCTCTCGAACCCGGACACCGACGAGCCGATCCGAGCGTCGAGCGAGGTGACCGCGTTACACATATCCAAAAAATTTTGAACCATTTGTTATTGGAATATATCATGGATACAATAAACCTGCTTGTCCTAATGAATTTCTAAAAGATTTTATCAAAGAGTATATTTTATTACACGAAAAAGCATGTGAGTTTAATAAAATACACTTTACAGTTGCAATTCGATATGTAATTTGTGATGCTCCAGCTCGATCATTTGTAAAGTGTGTCAAAGGAGTTAATGGATATTTTGGTTGTTCAAAGTGCATGAAGAAGGTGATTATAATAACTATCGAATGCTTTTCCCTGAAATAAACGCAAAATTAAGAACAAATGAAAATTTTATTAATCAAAAAAATGAAGAGCATCATATTAGAAGATCAATTTTTAAAAGAGTAAATTTGGGAATGGTAAGCCAATTTTCATTAGATTTATCCATTTAGTTTGCTTGGGAGTTGTAGAATGATGCTTTAAACTTTTATACATGAAAAAATCAAAGCAATCAAATTTAATTCTACAGTTATACGGGAAATTTCAGAAGTTTTGTGTAATATATCTGCATAGATACCAATTGATTTTGCACGGAAAACACATAGTTTAGAAGAGTTAGACCGTTGGAAAGCAACGGAATTAAGACTATCTTTATTATATGTAGGACCAGTTATACTTCAAAATTACTTGCCTCAAAATTATTTGTTGCATTTTAATTCTTTACATTGTGCTATTAGAATATTGTGCCATGAAAGTGATTGTATTAATAATAATGAATATGATAAGGATTTATTAGTTTTTGTTGAAACTTTAAAAATATTATATGGAAAAGATTTTATTATTTCTAATGTTTATAATTTAATTCATATATTTGATGTTGTAATAAAATTCGGACATTTAAATTTATTTAGTAGCCTTTTTTTGAAAATTTTTTATATGAAATTAAAAAACAATTGGAAAAAGGAGAACAGTTACATAATAGAATAGTAGAACGTGTTAAATTTAAAAAAACTCGACAATGAATATTTTTCAAAACCTCAAGTAGCTCATTATTAATACTGCTAAGAACGAAGGGCGGTCCTCGGCAAAGCTCCACCTACGGCACGCAGACAAAGCCTATTGTGCCTCTCCGATAAGCGACCCCTCAGTTCAGATCCAATCTCCTCCAAAATAGGACGAAAGACCTGCCTGGGAGATCACCTACCTGCTGTGGAGCTGCCTGGAGCTCCAGGAAAGCAGAGCTCAGCAGTTCCAGTCTGACCACGGCATAGGCTGGGCACTCACATAGCACATGAAAACTGGTTTCCTCCGATGCGTCACATTTCCTGCAATTGGGCCTTATACTGATGCCCATTTTCTGCAGGCGGTAATTGAGAATGCCGTGCCCCATGAGAATGAGAGTCACTAGTCCGGCCTCTCGTCAATTTAGTTTTTTTATGCCGTTGGCGAGGCCCTCCCTCAGAGAATCTCCAAGGAGAGCCTTCGCCTGCCTACACCCTACCGCGCCCCTCCAGGAGGCCAAATGCTAGTTCCGCAGCTAGCGACCAATTTCCCTTTTGCCTACGCTGTGAGGGATTCCAACCGCCGGCTCCGATCCCACTAACAGTCTCCGAGTCAGCTCTAGCAAGCTGGTCGACCGCCTCATTGCCCTTGATACCAGAGTGCCCAGGCACCCAGAACAGAGCAATTTTGTTGTCCCTCACAAGTTTTTCCAGGGTGCCTCTGCATTCACAGACTAGTTTAGAGGTAGTAATTGGAGCACCAAGGGCCCTCAGAGCTGCCTGGCGGAACACATGCTGATGCGCTAGCCTCTCTCTTTGTTAGCGAAAAGTCCCTGTACACAACACAAAATCGCCACTATCTCCGCTTGGAAGACTGTGGCAAATTCACCGAGTGGGATGGATTCACTAATCCCTCTCCCTCGGCAGTAAACGTCCGCCCCTGAGCCCAGGCCGATCCTGGACCTATCCGTAAAGAGAATGAGCCCATTCTTCAGCATCAGACCCTGCGGCGTAAGCCAGTCTTCCCGCTCCGGAAAGCACACTTTGAATGGCGCCTTCAGGGCATGAATGGCTGGCATTTTGTCTTGCCTCATACTGAAGATAAGATGAGAAAGGGCTCCATCGGGAAGTTTAGCGTGCCTGGCGCCGGCTTTCCATTTTCCCTCATAACTCAGACGGTAAGCCGCCGCAGCAGCGGCATCGACCGTGTGGCAAAGCGGCTTGATACCGAGTAGCACTTCCATCGCCGCAGTTGGCATGCTTCTCATAGCTCCAAGAGCCCCTTTTAAAATAAGAGCCCTCAGGGATACTTCAGGATTTTTCGCTATTTCGATATTTTCGCCGACGCTAGCTGTACCCTAAGCCACCATACTACTGCAACATATAACAGCCTAGGTCTAAGAATAGCAGTGTAGATCCAGTAGACTATTCCCAGCCTAAGGCCCCGGTCTGACCAAAGGATCTTTTGCACAGCCAAAAGTAAGAGATTACACTTTTACACTGATCGTCCAGGTGCTCCTTCCACGTCAACTTCCTGTCTAGGATGACCCCCAGATATTTCACTGACACGGCCGGTGTCAGCCTGATGCCTCCCAAGGTGGGCTTCACTATAGTGCCCAGTTCTGCGAGTGAATATGACCAGCTCCGTCTTTCAGGGATTGACCGAAAGGCCAGGGCCGTTACACCACTTTTCTATCGTTCCAAGAGCACTCTGCGTGAGTTCCAGGAGCCTGTCCAGGAAGGGTCCTCGCACGATAATTGCCAGATTGTCGGCGTATTCCTGCGCAAAGAAACCCTTACATTAAGTTTGCTGAGTAATCCATCGACTACTAAGCAGCAGAAAAGTGGAGAGAGCACTCCGCCCTGCGGGTACCCTCGATCCACCCAGCCGCCGACACTGACAGCGCCGAGCGTCGTTACAACCCGCCGCCGGAGCATACCTCTGATCCAATGAACCAGCCTGTGTGGAACACCCCGCATCGTTGCCTCCCTTGTGAGGGGTGTTGAAGGTTCTATGTTCAGAAAGGTTCCCACCGCGTAACTTCCCTTCACGAGATCTCTCTCAATTTGGGACAGCAGCGAGTGGAGCGCCGTCTCCGTAGAGTAGCCCATCCTGTAGGTATATTGATTCTCATGCAGTAAATTCCGCATGAAAACAACATCCTTCAAAAAGACCTCGATCAACTTCTCCAACATTTTCAAAAAAAATGACATCAGACTGATCGGTTTGAAATCCTTGGCAGAGATGCACCAGGTCTTACCGACTTTGGATATAAACACCACCGTCGCCAGCCTACAAGCTCTGGGCGTGTAGCTCAAAGCAAGACAAGCTCTCAGGGTCCGCGTGAGCAGCCCACTGATCTGCCCAAATCCTTCTTATAAGAGCGCCGGAAAAATTCCATCCGGTCCAACAGACTTGAATGGTTTAAAGGTTTTGACAGCCCACTTCACCCTCTCGGGTTTTACGATGCTGGCCGCCAATTCCCAGTCGCACCCACGTGCTCTTACCCTGGGCTCCGCGGTCTCCCTGTCTGAGTCAACATCAAGTCCCTTTCTGAAGCCCGGAAAATTGGTCTCCAGAACCTAACCAGACATCGCTCTCTTGAAACCACGTCCCCATCCGGGAGGTGTATTGCCTGCAGGTTTAAGTCCGGGTTTTTCGCCAGGATTCTGTAAAGCCTAGAGGCCTCCAGAACCTCCTTCATCGACTCACAGAACCTCCTCCAGCTCTCTCTCTCTCTCTCTCTCTCTTGGCGGCTACTACAGAGTCCCTATAAGTCTTCTAGGCCCTCCGGTAGAGGTCCCAGTCGAAAGGGCGACGTCCAGGAACGGGCGTGTTCCTGGCTCTATTCCAGACACGCCGAGCCCCCTCCCTGAGCCTTTGCAGTCCCGGTCCCTACCAAGAGACCTTCTTGTTAAAACGAACTCCTCTGGACAGTTTTTTTCGAAGCTGCCCACCAAAGCCCTTTGTAGATGATTTACGCAGAGCTCTACCTTAGCGGTCTCGTGTTTCTTAGGGAAGCCGCAAAGACCATTAGAGAGATCTTTCCGAAACGAGTCCCAATCCGTCCTTCTCGGATTTCTTCTATAGATTGTTTCAGGCCTCACATTAGCAAGTTTGAAAACGATCTGCCTATGATCAGAGAGGGAGGGCTCCGATGAGACCTTCCACCCGACAATCTTCGGAACTAAATTTCTCCAGCATAAAGTAAGGTCAAGTATCTCACGCCTAAGCACATTTTGAAATGTCGGTTCGTTGCCCCTGTTCAGGATCTCTAAGTCAGTAGCCACCAGGTAGTCCAGAAGCCTTCTACTCCGATTAATGTTGGTGCTCCCCCAAACAGTGTGGTGCCCATTAGCGTCGCACTCCACTAAGCGGCAGCCCCTTACCTTGGCAGTAATCCATCAGCTTAGCCACAGGTCCTGGCGGAAGCGAACCCTCCTTCGTGACAAGTACGCTGAGTTCACCACTACCCTTCTGGTCTCGCTCGTGGTGAATCTGAGGAAATTCACCGTAACTGCCATAACATCTCTAGAACAAAATTCCGGC
>NW_027223343.1:2851728-2922391 GCF_030449975.1 Polyergus mexicanus
ATACTCCAATGTAAAGATCTTTACATACTCGAGTATGAGGAAACGGTTTCGTAATATTATAGAAAGCAATAAACTGTTGCCTTTCTTAAAATGATAAGAAATTATGATTAAAAAAATCTATCCTAATACTCGTAACAATATTGGCCAGAAAAAAAATGCCTCAATTTCGTTTGCAAGTTATAATCGCAGATATGAAAATAATAAATAAAATATTTTGGTTGCGTTCTCACGAAAATTGTCGATGAAGGAGCCCTTTCTCTATTATAAATATCCAAAATATTGTAACATTTATAAAATTTTGTTGCAATGTTTTGTGGAGAGAGTATTTATGTGTTTGCATATATAAATATTTATATTAATATTTATATAAATATAACTTCTAATATGTGCAAACTTATGTCATAAGAATATATAAATATTCACATTTACAATGAAGAAATTTATATATTACTCATTAGTTCTCAATCATATTGATTATACCGATATACTTTTTGATGATAAAGATTTATCATCGTATTCAAAATTATATGTATAATATATTTACATCCATATACAATATAATATATTTTAGTTCAATTTTCTCGAATTGTACTGCATAAATTGTAATCCAGCATTTCAATATATGATTGTTATACATATAACATGTACATAATAAGTGCATGTGTTACATCTATATGTTATATGGCAGATATATTCGATATGTGCTGGGTATATGTATTACATATATATATACACATTACGATAAAATCAAAAGAGATAATATGCGCAATGTTATAGATTTGTATTTAAAATATGTATGCGACACAAACAGATATTTGTGTAAAGTCGTTGCTTCTACGAGATAGAACAGAAATAGAGACGATAGAACAGAAATAGAGTAGAAATTCAACATATTTTCTGTCTCTACATATTTAACACAATGTAAAATGCTATTATAATGTATTTTATTGCTGTTTCCAAAGTATGCACATATCCTTGACTCCATTGCTCTACATCTACATAATGATATCGGTAATGTAACTATAAAGCGTTGGTAATATACCGACACTTTTAGTTACACTTATTGTTAGATGAGAGCGTTCACTCGTCGGAGTTTGCTTGTCGCTCCGGCATCCTCTTCGATACCATGTCACCGCGGACCCTATACGACGCGCACTATCATAACGTAAATTAACTACAATAAAAGAATTTGATGCTCGTATGTTTTTGGTATTAAAATAATCTGTGGACAATATACTATCGAAATATATAAGAGATTAAATTTGTTGCTCGTCTTATAAAATATTGAAACACGATACTTTGTCGCTGCGGACCCTATACGACGTGCACTATCATAACGAATCAAATTAACTAAAAGAATTTGTTGCTCGTATGTTTTTGGTATTAAAATAATCTGTGGACAATGTATTATCGAAATGTATAAGAGATTGAATTTGTTGCTCGTCTTATATATATATTATATATATACAGGGTGTCCCATTTTAAAGGACCACCTCAAATATCTCAGAAACACTGCGTTAAATCGAATGTTTCAAACAAAAGTTGTGTGACTTCAAGGGGGCCATAAGATGGTGACAATTATTTGACCTTGGAAAATCATTTGAAGGTCATGTGAAGGTCAACTTTAAAATCTTAAACGAAAACCCCCATTTTTTATTTAGTATTCTTGTAGCTAACATCGAGAGCTTTCCAAAACACTATAACTAAATCTTTTTCCATTAAGTACTTTTCGAGTTATTTTATATTTTAATCTGACAAATTTTGATATAAAAATTAAAATATCTCATAAAATATTTAGTTTTCGATAATCTTATCGTAATACTTTTATGTACAGAATAATGAGACAAATCAATTAGTATAAAAAAATAATTGTTTTTAAGAAAAAGTATGTAATTATTTACAATGTATTTTTTAAACAATTATTTATTTTTTTCATTACATTATTGACCTTGTAGATCGAGCCTTTTTACTTTCCCACCCTATATGCCATCAAAAAAATTTTGAATTTATTATTAAGATTCTGTTGGAAAATAGCTGTCCTCTAGATTTGATTTTCGATACCGTTTATCACAGGTTGAATTGTCTCTTTCATCGTGGAAAAGAAAAAAGCTTATCTGTGAGCAGCTCGGACTCTGATACAAGATTTTTCCTCGTTCTATATATTAAAAACATATCGGAGTAGATTGATTGCCCGAGGTGCGGGTCTTCATTTGTCATATACTGGCTTTGATTACCTGAAAAAGTTCATTAAGGTTCAAAAAGATCCACTCCCATTTCCATTTCACAATGGCGTAGTTTATAAAATCAATTGCAACGATTGTTGTGCATCATACATGGGCCAAACGAAGAGACTACTCAAAACCCGCATCTCGGAACAATCACATCAGAAGGTCGAGCAATCGGAGCTCTGTAATCATTGACCATAGAATTAACATGGGTCACGATTTTGACTGGGATAACATACAGATTTTAAATGAAGAACCTTGCAAGGAGACTGACGTCGGAAATGCTTTTTATAAAAAGGCAAAATTCTAGTCTCAACCTGCAAGACGGTACAGAGTTATTGCATTCTTCGTATCTTCCGATTATTAAGAGGCTCCACAAAATTTAAATCAATCGTACATGTCTTTTATCTAAATATAGTTTGTATACAATACAATGCGTCTGTCGCGATCGTAATGTTTTTACTTGGGTCTTTGACCCCAGTATAATATCGACAGTTGAGACGTGCGACATGCTGTATCTATACTTTTAATATTTGACATTTTTCGGCAGTTGCAGCAGGGTTTCCATATTGGTATGTTCATATATAATCTTATTCTTGTTTTGCATCACCCAACCGCGTCGTTTTTTCAGATACCATCTGAATATTATATATTTTTCCTTCACAAGTTCTTAGGAAAACTTTGTTGGTTGGGATGATCTAATTTTAAAACTGATGGAGACCTCCACTTTTTGTATGCGTTTGTGAACCGAATTGTAATTTTTTTTTTATATTATTGACTATTCCTACACACTTTGTATTTTTGTTCTATTTTGACATATTTGTATTTTATTGAAGAAGGTCCAGACGTGGACCGAAACATTTGATTATTGATTTTTGATTATCTCGAAAACTGTCATTAAATATATGCACAAACATCCGCGCTTGCTCCGTAAGTCTTTTTATTATTTTATTTTATAATGTGTATGTTTATGTGTATACAGTAATCATTCTAAATTCTATTTAAAGATCAATTTTATGTTACAATTTTTTATACAAAAGTCTTTATGTTGTTTTCTATTTTGGAATTGCTTTAGAGATATAATTTTAAAGAAAGAAATTTGGAATATTATATTTTTATATAATATTACATTATCATATTTATATTTTGTGTAGACTGCACGGAAATAAAATTAAATAATATCTAGCAACATATTAGTATATAATATACATTAAAACAATTCCTTTTAAAATTATGGTATATAAATATATAATACTAACCTTTTGATCCTTATTCTTTTTAAAGAAAGTCTGCGGGCAAAGAGGGGCAAGTGTCTCTCAAAAATTATATTTTCGTCCCATTATGTGGACACACTATTAAAACCTCACTATAACAATCTACGATTGGCAGCAGTCGGGAATAAAAACACAACACTCGTTTTTCAAATTCAACTCGTTATAACGCGTTATAACAGTTGACCGTACTTTTGCGATAATCTCTTGTTACGTGTATGTACACAACACGCGCGACTGAGACTGAGTATCTGCCGCGCACTGATATAATCGTGTGTGCCATGCCTGTGTGTTGTTATAGCCCGAACAGGCTATACACGAATTATTAAATATATTATTCTAAATACATATTATTTTATATGATTGCTCAACGTGTAACGCGAATACAGATCACGTTACGAGCGTTGACCGAACAAAGCGCTGACAACGCGAGCCACGCGCTAAGCCCGAGCGACCGTGCAATCATTTCATTGCGAAAACGCGGAAATCAGGGCAAGCGGAAGAAGGACATTGCGAAAATGCAACGTAGAAGTCCTACTTAAAAGCGAAATAAAAAGGAATAAAGAAATTGCGAAAGTGCAAGCAAAGAAGTCCTACTTAGAACTTCTTAGCTTGCATCCGGATATTGCCAAAATCAAGCGACACGACACACAGCCTTGTCGCTAAACGACCCCCTCCCGGGAAGCCAAGGGGAGTTAATAAAAAGGCCCAACGCTAACAAACGGCGGGCAGTCTTGATCATTAATTAATATTACGCGGGTAGTCACAATAACTACCAAACGGGCAATCTTTATTCCTTTACGCGAGCAATATCTCTATAAACCGCGAGTGTCAAAACGAGTATCAATAATTATTATAATATTGAATAGCCACGCAGTCGGCAGAAATATATACGAAGAAGCGAGAGGCGAGTCTCGAGACCGAAACTCGATTCTAGACACGCGCACGTTAAGATATCCGTTATCGTGATACGCGACGCGAGCGAAAGTGCGGGAACATTGTAATCAAGTCACAAATAAAATAGATATTAATATATTTATTTAACTGAAAAGGTGTCAATCTTTAAATAAATAAAAACAGTGAAGTTCTCAGGCGGAGCCCGAATTCCCAAATTCCTTCCGGCAAACGATCCCAAGTACCGTGCCTCTCCGGAGGCACAACAATGTGCATGGTAGTCGACTTACTCCCCGATATATACATACATACTTACCCACATGTATGCTACAAATATCGCGTAATAATAAAAACAAATGCGCATCTTTATAAACGAATATTCTCTAACCAAATAAAAAAATTATTTTTATATTGATTAAAATTAATTCGATACATAAAAACATTATTTATTAATATTTTACGATAAAAATTAAATTTCTAAATTTTTGCTTTAGAAAAAGTTTATTTTCTATAAATATAGGCAAGCTTATATAAATATGCAAATACTTGATCACATAAGAGGATAAAATATATCAAATTTTCTTTTCTCATTTATATAAATTACTAAATAACTATAAATAATAATAAATTGTCATGAAGGTTATATATATATATATACAGGGTGTCCCATTTTAAAAGTTCCACCCTCATAACTTTTCAGGATCAACGTTTGAAGGAAAATGATTCCAATAAAAGTTGTAGGGAACAAAGAGGGCTATCTTGGATACAGTGACCTTGGATTTGACATTAACGATCATTTTCAAGGTCATTTGAAAGTCAACTTCCGTTTTTTAAATGGAACTCCCTATTTTTCATTACATATTCTTGTAGCTTATCTCGAGAGCTTCCCAAAACACTATAATAAAGTATTTTTTTATTAAGTACTTTTTGAATTATTTTATATTTTAATCTGACATATTTTGATATAAAAAATAAAATATTTCAAAAAATATTCAGTTTTCGATAATCTTACCGTAATATTTTTATGTACAGAATAATGAGACAAATCAATTAGTGCCAAAAAAACAGATAATTGTTAGAAAAATACATTGTAAATCATTTTCTTAAAAACAATTATTTTTTTATACTAATTGATTTGTCTCGTTATTCTGTACATAAAAGTATTACGGTAAGATTATCGCAAATTGAATATTTTAGTTTTTATATCAAAATATGTCAGATTAAAATATAAAATAATTCAAAAAGTATTTAATAAAAAAATACTTTATTATAGTGTTTTGGAAAGCTCTCGAGATAAGCTATAAAAATATGTAATGAAAGGTTTCGCTTAAAAAATTCAAAGTGATTTTTATATGACCTTGACGGTGCTATTTAAGATTATACTAATATTATTATATAATGCACCACTTAGAGCTCTACAACTTTGGTTCAAAACATTTCTTTCAAAAAAATTTCATTTTCGACATATTTGACCGTTTCCAGACTTTTTTAACACCCTGTATATGTGTGTGTAATTTCTTTTATATATGTAAATGTATCACTTAAAAATAATAAAAACAATAATATTTTTATTGTTTAATAATATATTTATTTCTCTTTTACAAATTTTCTTAGTTTCTCATCGGCCGCTTGTCAGCAACAAGCTTGTAGCGAACGAAATGAGCATTGAAAGTGAGCAAGACGAAAATATAAATGCGAGTAAGACAATATAGGAATGAGACATTGTCATTGTTTCGCTTACTCTTATCATTATCTCAGGAGCGAGCAAATCAATAAGAGACAAGCTTGTCTCACATTTCATTCGTCTTATGATGAATTAGCCTGGACTCGCACCAGGGGCAAAGTCTGTTGATAAAATCAAAGGAATTTAGCCGGGACTCGGACCAGGAGCAAAGTCTTTTAGTAAAGTCAACAGAGTTTAGCCCAGACTCAAACCAGTGGCAAAATGGGTCGGTAAGGGGCAAAGTGCGTTGCATGGAAATGCCGGTCTCGCCTTCATTAGGGTCTTTGACTATTTGTCTATTAATCTGTGATGGGAGTTTGACGATCCTGCTCCGAATTGACATTGGAGACCTCGTGTGGTGAAAATGTGAAACTCAAATTTCAGGGTTACCAATGCTGAGGAATGAATTCCCAGTCTCGATGTATAGGTGTATGTCTGTATACGTATATACACGATTGCATTGCTCGCGTGGACGCACCGTGAAGAAAAAAGATAGAAAAGGATCAACGATCACGCTATCCTTGTTCCTCTAGCGCTAGCGTATCGCTTTACGGCCGAGATATGACCTGAAAATGTTTTCTGGCCTCTCGCAGAAAGCAGTAATACAACAAGACTAACGGGCGCCCATTTTCGAGAATTTTTTACTTGCATATATTTTCGAGAATTTTTTACTTGCATATACATATGTGCATATATATGTTTAAATTATAGTTAAAATTGTACGTGTAATTAAATATTGTATGATGGTCAATAATAATAATAGGATAATAGGTAACAAAGTGAACAAATATACAATATGTAAGACATGGGTGCCTGTTAGACTCGGTGATTTGTTGCTTTATTACTATGCATACTTCGTGTATCACATCAGCAGGATAGGGATAAGCACGATTGTCAATCCTCGTTTGATATTATTTTTTAATAGTCGTAATTGCAGTTCTCAGTTCATCTTTTTTCAATTGTATCAAGAATATAATAGCTATAAAATAATAATAGCTTTTCATAGCTATTATTGGTTTATTATAAAATACACACGTATTAATAACATATTACATAAGATAAATATTTTATAATGTACAATATACAGGATGTCCGGTAAAGATTGTGCCAACATATGTGAGCAGGTAGAGCACAGTAAACTGAACAGAAAAGTCCTGTAACATTTTTTTCTATAACGCTTAATAAAGAAGTTATTATTGAATAAAGTCTACCAATTAGCTCCGACCTTTAGCTGCACGCCTGGTAGTGTGCATGAGTTTCGTCGCTACGGCGACGTACATACCAGGCGGGTGGCTTACCGATGTGCGTCCGGCTAAAAGTCGGCGCTGATTGACCAAAATTTACTCAATAATATCTCCTTTAATAAGCGTTATAAAAAAAAAATGTTACAGGACTTTTCTGTTTAGTTTACTGTGCTTTATCCGCTCACAAGCGTTGACACAATCTTTACCGGACTGTATATGTGTGTTACACATGGCCACAAATTTTCAAAATTTTAACAATTTAACAACATTGTTTTAAAATATAATTCTCACACAAAATATAATGATTATAACAAAAAGTATTATAAAAGATATATGCGCAGATGTCTGTGGCATCGAACTTGAGTGCACTGCGTGATAGATTGAACATCTTGCACTTTGCCATTACATATTAGTTATTTACATATACGCTTTCATTCTATTAGTATTTATTATATTATTATGTATGCGATATCGGTGTGAACAATTGAAGAAAAATAATATAATTGTTAATCTATGAAACTGCAATTATACAACTGTTAAAAAATAATATCAAACAAGGATTGACAATCGTACTATTTCATCTCTATCCCTCTCTAATATGATAGTAATAAAGCAACAAATCACTAATTGTAAGTTTAACAGGCACCCGTGTCTTACATATTGTATATTTGTTCAGTCTGTTATCTATTATATCCTGCTATTATTATTGATCATCATACAAAATATTTAATTGCACGTACAATTTCAACTATAATTTAAACGTATATATGCATATATGTATATATGCAAGTATAAAATTCTCAAAAAATGGGCGCCCGTTGATCTTGTTGCATTACTGCTTTCTGCCACGAGAGGCCAGAAAGCATTTTCAGACCGTATTTCGACCGTAAAGCAATATGCTAGAGGAACAAGGATAACACGCGATTGTCGCTCCTTATTTGACATTATCTCCCAACCGCATCTATGTACGCTCAACGTATCGGTGTACGCGATGAAAGACAGACAAAGATGACGCAAGTTTGACAGATATATGCATACACATTACATTTACGGTTGATTAGAATGACATTATATAATTCTGCATCGATTTTACTGAATGGTAATCGTTCGTTCATTAAATAAATTTCGCATTCCGCGATATCGTTTTTCACAGAATAAATGCGCTTTGCTAATTTTACGAACCGCGCCAATGATAACTAATATCTCATCTTGTTTTATCAAAATATAAGTGCCTTGAAATATCATTCGGTACCAGTAAGTTATATATAAGAAGGTTAAGTCATGAGCCTCGATTACCCATTATGCAATATAAAGAATAGATATGTGAGCAGTCGCTATTGAAAAGAGATGTTAAATAAGATAGATTGTTATTGGTTTACACATCGATTATACAAGGCAGTATATAATATATTTGTTCGCGTTTCGGTTAGCGAACTCGGCTGATCGTCGAGTATAGCCGTTGAAGTATTCGGCCGAATTCTTGGTTTTTGCATGTTTTGCTCGGGACATGGAATTCCGAGGTGTTCGCCACGATGCGGTCCCCCTCGGTGCCCGCGCCCCGCGGCGAGGTGGACCGAGATGCTAGGTCCGCGGGTAACGGGAACGAAGGGTTCCGCAGCCGGAATATTCCGCGAGCTTTGGTGCTTGATACTTCGAGGTGAGAACTCGAACAGTTCGGATCATAATTTGATACGCTTAGGACTAAGTAGTTTCAACGCTAAAGGCTGTGTGTGACCGGTACGACTTCCGGATAGGAATCAGAGCGCCGTTATAGTTGTGCGCCTCCGAGTAGGAAGTGAACTTGCGCTCCTTGTGACCTTGCGGGGCCTTCGGCCGCGCTGAAAGCGACTCAGTGAGTGAACATTAAGAACAAATAGATTGTGTCAGTGCAATAACTAATACTCGAGAGATCAATCCAGTTCCGATCCATTTCCCGAGAGGGGGGAAACTCTAACCAAGGAGGTTCCCATCGGCGAAACCCCCCAAACAATATTGATAGATTTATTATTGTCAGATTGTGATGTATATCCAAAATTAAATTATATATTATATGTACAGAAACAAAATTTACAAATGCAAAAGTTCAAAGAAAAGGAAAGGACTAATATTGTTAATGCTAGAAATCACAGTAAGAATGAATAGCGTTGTGTAACACGTACCAATTTCCCAGATAACCAAGTCTGTTCAAACAGATTTTGCCAAACGTCTGCTACAAATTTTTGTCAGCAGAAAGATTCCAGATTGTATACAAAGTCTGTTATATCAGATAATGATAGTAGAATGTCAGCAGAAATGTTACAAAACCTGCTGACATAATTTGACAGCAGATCAGTAGCAGAAACCGAGCAGGATTTGCATAGAATTATTATAGCAGATAGCCAGCAGAAACCGAGCAGGATTTGCACAACGCAATTTGATGTCAAATTGATAGCAGAAATCGAGCAGGATCCACGCGCGCGCAATCTGACGGCAGATTGGTAGCAAAAATCGAGCAAGATCTGCGCGCGCACAATCTGATGGCAAATCGGCAGTAGAAATTAAATAGAATCTGCAGCTTTTAGCATTCATATTATATAATTTATTGAAATAGTATAGTTTATTCGCTTACAGCTATGCGGCACACTATTCACTTTCTATATCCGTATTCAAGTTTCTTGTCACGGGCGTATATAATGCCTGCAAAATACGGCTAATAACACATCGTAATTATTTCTATCAATTTAATTTCTGATACGACTCCCGTACCGAGAATTCAGATATTGAATTGATTTTTAGAAAATCAGACAGATAAATATCCGATTTTCACTTATTTGGAAAGAAATTATCCAAATAAGTGAAAATCGTTCGTTATTATATCTATTTAAGATATAAAATAGAAATTAAATTCCATATAAATAAAATATTTTAATTTTGATTTAATTTCATAAATTAATTATTTAAATTTTCATATATTGTATATTGTATATTACATTAATACATATTATTAATATTATAAATTTATGTTATTAATACAAACGTCAGAAAATGACATCCCGTGAATGTGATATATCAACTATTGACGTCATTTTTGAATCTTATGAGACCTAACTTTAGGATTAACTCTAATTGGTTATTTTGTGACCAAAATTTACTGTCATTTTGCTGCTTGGACTCGAGACCCTTTAAATGTTTAAATCCGTTTAAATGTACCATTTTATATAAATGTATAGAAATTGCTCGATTTCTGCTGTCAATCTGCCGTCAGATTGCGCGCAGGCTCTGCGTGATTTCTGCTGCCAATCTGCTCACATTGCCTGTCAGCAGGCTCTGTCGACAAAACCTGAGCTTAATGTGGTCACAGATGATATGGTTTTGGCATGGAATTCTGATTAAATTTGCTGCCAATCTGCGCGCATGCTGCTAATATTTTGCTATCTGGGTTAGGAGGTTTGATACGGTCAGCTCCTACATTTATTCAAATAGCAGGGGAATATAATATTATATATAAGTATGTGTGTGTGTGTGTGTGTGTGTATGTGTGTGTGTGTGTGTGCGCGTGCGTGCGTGCGTGTGTGTGTGTTTATATATATATATATATATATATATATGAGTATATTCAATTTCTTTTAAGAGATTTAGAATATCGTAATTACTATAACAAATATTATTCATTACAGAGTTTGCACATGTATTTAAAGAATCTCCAGATAATATTACTGTTCAAGAAAGTGAAGTTGCAAGATTGTCTTGCTTGATAGATATTCCAGTAAGCAAAATGCGCGCAATATGCCAGCAGATTGGCAACAGATTTCCTCAGTTCTTGCTAGCAATTTGGCATCTGTTATGTCCGCATTAGGCTAATGATCTGCCTGCTCACAGAATCTGAGAGCAGATTCGCAGCATAAATCGAGCAGGATCTGCGCGCGCGCAAATTGACGGCAGATTGGTAGCAGAAACCGAGCAGAAGCTGCAGCTTTTGGCCATTCATATAAAATGTTACATTTAAATGAATTTAAAGGATCTCAAACCCAAGTGACAAAATAATGTTGAATTTTGGTCACAAAATTATCAATTAAATGTCCTAAACTAGGTCTCATAAAACCCGAAAATGACGTAAAAGTTAATATATTATATTCACAAAACTGTTGATATATTATATTCATCACAGTTTATATATTATATTCATTTTCTGATATTTGTATTAATAACATATAAATATATAATATTAATAACATATATTAATGTAATATATATAGAAAAATTTAAATAATTTATAAAATTAAAGTTTATATATGGAATTTAATTTCTATTTTATACCTAAGTAGATATAATAACTATTTTTATTTATTCGGAAAATGTCTGTCCGAATAAATGAAAATCGGACAAGTAAATGTCCGATTTTTCAAAAATTAGTTTAATATCTGAATACCTCTGTATGCGAATCGTATTAGAAATTAAAACTGATAAAAATAATTAAAATGGCATTAATTGTATTTTGTAGGCTTTATATGCGCTCATGACAAGAACTTGAATACGGGTATAGAAAGTAAATAATGCGCCGCATAGCGGTAAACAAATAAACTATACTATTTCAATAAATTATATAAATGGCTAAAAGCTGCAAATTCTGCTCAGTTTTTGCTGCCAATTTGCCATCAGATTGCGCACGTGCAAATCTTGCTCGGTTTCTGCTAACAATCTGATGTCAAGTCAAGTTAGCAGATCCTGCTCGATTTCTGCTACCAATCTGCCGTCAAATTGCATACGCGCAGATCCTACTCGGTTTTTGCTATCAATCTGCCATCAGATTGCGCGCGCGCAGATCTTGCTCGGTTTTTGCCACCAATTTGATGTCAAATCATGTTAACAAATCTTGCTCGTTTTCTGCTCAGATTCTGTAAGCATATTCTGCTTTGTTTTTGGCACCAATCTGTCAATTTAATCTGAAATAACAACTTCTGTACCAAATTTGTATCCTTTTTGCTAACAATAATTGATAGCAGGCTCTTGGCATAATCTGCTTTCGACAGACTTGGCTATCTGGGTAGTGTTCCTTTCCCAATATTACATGGCAGCATAATGAAACATTATTATTTTGTCATAACGAATCAAAATATTTTATGATACCACCAAGTATTCTGTATATAAGTGCAATGAAACTGTCAGATGCTGGCTTATACAGGTATATAAATAATTTTTAATTTCTCTTTCTTTCTGTCTATTATTTTTATATTTTTATATTTTAAATTAAATAAATAAACATTATGTTGTATTCCAGGTGTATAGTCAAAAATTAATTTTTTAAAAAACCAAAAAGAGCAGAGAAGCAAAACTAACAGTTATTTCAAGAATAGATGGTAACACATCGCATACTCCACCATCCTTGTTTCCACAGACTTTGCACAATCATTGGCTACTCAATAGATCAAATCTTAATCTGGCATATGCTGCCAGATAACCTATCCGGTTATCCGTCACCATTTATGATATGGTCATTTATTCCTCGTTATATAGGTAAAGAATGAAAAAATCAAACGTGCATATTTAATTATTAAACAAATGTAATACATTTGATTGTGTTTATATTTTCAGATAATGTTACACACAACCTTGTATCCTTTTTAATTTTACTAATGGTACTGCTATACTGTCACAAATGTAAATGTTTCCAATGCTGGTCTATTCGTGTTCTTCAAAAAATATTATCATTAATGATTTAGAAATACAGATGGATATGATTAATTTGATGAAATATATCAATATTTGTGAGATATATTCATAAGATACCAATAATACGTCAATATGCCACGCAAAATTGCCATGCCACCAGAAGAAAGTATCCAAGTTGTCAAGAAGTTTATGCATCATTTTGAAACTGATCCCTTACCGGCCTGGTCAGCTAAAGTATGGAAGGAAATGTCTATTGCATTAGGCGGAAAATGGAGTTTTGCAGCTTGTTATACAAATGTGCGCAACGACAGAAACTCCATCCTGAGTATAGCCAAGAAGAAGCGGGAAATGGGTATAATCAAGTTTGTTGAATCTATTCTATTATTGCATTAATCCAATCTTATTGTGGCAGTACTACATCATTTTTCAGTATTATATAAGTATTGTATAATTTTTTATTCAAATATATTGTGAAATCAGTATACGTTCAATTTTCTTTCTTTACCTCTCACGACAAGGAGAAAAGTGCATTTTTATTTTGCATTAAGCGAGATGCGAATCTCGATTATATAATGTATTTTATTTTTATATTAAACTTAAGTTCTTGTGATATATATAGGAAAGACGTCTCGTAATTAAGGGGATCCTAAAATGACGGCCGAACTCCGACAGGTTAGCGCCCTCATTTAAGCGTAACTAAAATTATCGATAATACCGACCGAAATTATCGATAATATCAATAATTTTAGTTCCGCTGTTACCGATAATATTTCTGCATGTTTTATGCATATTTGAAAGAGAATTGTGTTCAATATGATGAAATCGGACAACATCGTGTATTTCTACTGCTCTATTGCCTCGCACGCATATCTAAGCGTATCTAAGCGTATAGATAACAGTATAACATAGACACGTGTCTGCCTTTATTGCATATTTGAACACAATTGCACACATTACTTATATGGACTTTTATATATATATATATGTATGCGCGCGCGCGCGCGCGTGTGTGTGTGTGTGCATGTATTGTTATATATATGTGTGCCTTTTATATGTGTATATATATATACATACATACATACATACATACATACATACATACATACATACATACAATGGCACAATACATATATATGTATTATAATATATAATAACGGTTATATTGCTAATCTTACATAACTATTAAATCCGGTTCAAAATATTATAAAGCAACCAGCACACGTACATTGCCTCTGGAATACTTTGTACAATAACCAGCACACGTAAATCGCCTCTGGAATATTTTTTACAATAACCAGCACACGTAAATCGCCTCTGGGATATTTTTTACAATAACCAGCACACGTAAATCGCCTTTGGGATATATTTTTAACCAGAACGCTCATGCAAACCGCATCTGGTATGAAATATTTACAACCAGTTCACGAAAAGATCGCATATAGATAATATATAACACACATATAGTATGCTCGGATCAGAAAGAGACGGACAGAGAAGAATGGGCAAAGAGAAAGAGGATATGAGTGTAAGTGAGCAAGTGCCAAAAGTAAGAAAAAAAAGGAAATAGTTGGATCTTTCTCCGTAGCAATACTTTATGCTCACTAATATTTAGCGACTGATGTGAATTATTAATCGATATATCGTTGTACAGCCATTTCCTCGCTTACTCATTTCTATTCTCTCTCTCTCTCTCTCTCTCTCTCTCCCTCTATCCCTCTATCCCTCTATCCCTCTATCCCTCTATCCCTCTATCCCTCTATCCCTCTATCCCTCTATCCCTCTATCCCTCTATCCCTCTATCCCTCTATCCCTCTATCCCTCTATCCCTCTATCCCTCTATCCCTCTATCCCTCTATCCCTCTATCCCTCTATCCCTCTATCCCTCTATCCCTCTATCCCTCTATCCCTCTATCCCTCTATCCCTCTATCCCTCTATCCCTCTATCCCTCTATCCCTCTATCCCTCTATCCCTCTATCCCTCTATCCCTCTATCCCTCTATCCCTCTATCCCTCTATCCCTCTATCCCTCTATCCCTCTATCCCTCTATCCCTCTATCCCTCTATCCCTCTATCCCTCTATCCCTCTATCCCTCTATCCCTCTATCCCTCTATCCCTCTATCCCTCTATCCCTCTATCCCTCTATCCCTCTATCCCTCTATCCCTCTATCCCTCTATCCCTCTATCCCTCTATCCCTCTATCCCTCTATCCCTCTATCCCTCTATCCCTCTATCCCTCTATCCCTCTATCCCTCTATCCCTCTATCCCTCTATCCCTCTATCCCTCTATCCCTCTATCCCTCTATCCCTCTATCCCTCTATCCCTCTATCCCTCTATCCCTCTATCCCTCTATCCCTCTATCCCTCTATCCCTCTATCCCTCTATCCCTCTATCCCTCTATCCCTCTATCCCTCTATCCCTCTATCCCTCTATCCCTCTATCCCTCTATCCCTCTATCCCTCTATCCCTCTATCCCTCTATCCCTCTATCCCTCTATCCCTCTATCCCTCTATCCCTCTATCCCTCTATCCCTCTATCCCTCTATCCCTCTATCCCTCTATCCCTCTATCCCTCTATCCCTCTATCCCTCTATCCCTCTATCCCTCTATCCCTCTATCCCTCTATCCCTCTATCCCTCTATCCCTCTATCCCTCTATCCCTCTATCCCTCTATCCCTCTATCCCTCTATCCCTCTATCCCTCTATCCCTCTATCCCTCTATCCCTCTATCCCTCTATCCCTCTATCCCTCTATCCCTCTATCCCTCTATCCCTCTATCCCTCTATCCCTCTATCCCTCTATCCCTCTATCCCTCTATCCCTCTATCCCTCTATCCCTCTATCCCTCTATCCCTCTATCCCTCTATCCCTCTATCCCTCTATCCCTCTATCCCTCTATCCCTCTATCCCTCTATCCCTCTATCCCTCTATCCCTCTATCCCTCTATCCCTCTATCCCTCTATCCCTCTATCCCTCTATCCCTCTATCCCTCTATCCCTCTATCCCTCTATCCCTCTATCCCTCTATCCCTCTATCCCTCTATCCCTCTATCCCTCTATCCCTCTATCCCTCTATCCCTCTATCCGTCTATCCCTCTATCCGTCTATCCCTCTATCCGTCTATCCCTCTATCCGTCTATCCGTCTATCCGTCTATCCCTCTATCCCTCTATCCGTCTATCCGTCTATCCGTCTATCCGTCTATCCGTCTATCCGTCTATCCGTCTATCCGTCTATCCGTCTATCCGTCTATCCGTCTATCCGTCTATCCGTCTATCCGTCTATCCGTCTATCCGTCTATCCGTCTATCCCTCTATCCCTCTATCCCTCTATCCCTCTATCCCTCTATCCCTCTATCCCTCTATCCCTCTATCCGTCTATCCGTCTATCCCTCTATCCGTCTATCCGTCTATCCGTCTATCCGTCTATCCGTCTATCCCTCTATCCATCTATCTCTCTATCTATCTATCTATCTATCTATCTATCTATCTCTCTCTTTCTCTTTCTCTTTCTTTTTTTTGTGTAAACTGCACGGAAAAAAAATTCAATTATATCTAGCGACATATTAGTATATAATATACATTAAAACAATTCCTTCTAGAATTATGGTATATAAATATACTAACCTTTTGACCCTTATTCTTTTTAAAGACAGTCTGCGGGCAAAGCGAGGTAAGCGTTTCTCATTATATTTTCGCCCCATTATATGAACACACTATAACTACACAAACACAACACTCGTTTTTTATATTCGACGCGTTATAACGCGTTATAACGGTTGAGCACACTTTTGCGGTTATCTCTCGTTACGCGTATGTACACGCGCGACTGAGACTGAGACTGAGTACTGCCGCGCACTGATATTATCGCACGTGCCTGGCTGTGGCGTGTGAATTGTACAGTCGACTTATTCCCCGATACGTACATACATACTTAGATACATGCATGCTACAAATATCGCGTAATAATAAAAACAAATGCGCATCTTTATAAACGAATATTCTGTAACCGAATAAAAAGTTATTTTTATATTGATTAAAATTAATTCGATACATAAAAACATTATTTATTAATATTTTACGACGTGTCATGTTAATCACAATAATGTAATTAATGCATTTAAATTATTTTCGGATATATGAAATGCGAAATACAGACATTTGATTTTCTATAGTAACATGACATATATATACAGAGTGTCCGGCGTCAACCGCATCACCGGTCATGTGCATGTAGAGCAGGTGAAACCGAGATGAAAAGTCCTGTACCAATTTTTTATATAACACTTAATAAAAGAGTTATTATTGAGTAAAGTCTGGCCAATCAGCGCCGATCTTTAGCCAGGCTCATGTCGGTGAACCGCGCGCCTGATAGTGTAGCTACACACTTCACAGCGCGCGGCTCACTGACGTGCGCCCGGCTAAAGGTCGGCACTGATTGGCCAGACTTTACTCAATAATAACTCTTTTATTAAGTGTTATAGAAAAAAAAGGTAAAGGACTTTTCTTCTCGATTTCATCTGCTCTACCTGCACACGACCGGTGATGCGATTGACGCCGGACACCCTGTATATATATATATAAATTTTATAATAATTTATATATATTAATCTAACGCGAAAGATTATAGATAAAGGGAGCCTCACGAGCGAGACTTCGGAACTCTTCGATATTTGTCGTCTCGCTTACTCCTTCATTCTTTCTCGCTTTCGCTTTTGTCGACTCTCCAACATCGCGCAGGGATCTTTCCTTATCTACTATATATAAACATCTTATAAAATAAAAACTGAAACTTTCATATTGTATTTTATTAGTACAAAAATAATTATAATGGATTAATAAGATTCTTGCGATTAAAATGACACCAAATATGACATAAATCGGATAATTTTAAATGAAATAAATAATCATAATTTTAATAACATAATTGATTAAAAATAATCCGATTTATGTCATGTTTCGTGTCATTTTAATCGCAAGAATCTCATTAATCCATTATAATTATTTTTATACAGATGAAATGGAAAATACAAGTTTCACTTTTTATTTAGAAGATGTTTTCATTTTGTAGATAAGGAAAGATCCCCGACGCTGAAGAGTCGACAAAAGCGAGAGCGAGAAAGAATGAAGGAGTAAGTGAGATGACAAACATGAAAGAGTTCCGAAGCCTCGCTCGCGTGACTCCTTTTATCTGTGATCTTTCACGTATATATGTCATCTTACTATAGAAAATAAAACTTTTGTATTTCGCATTTTATATATCTGAAAATAATTGTAATAGATTAATTACATTTTTGCGATTAAAATGACACCAAATACGATATAAATCCGATTATTTTAAATGAAATAAGTAATCATAATTTTAATAACATAACTGATTAAAAATTATCTGATTTATGTCATGTTTAGTATTATTTTAATCGCAAGAATCTCATTAATCTATTAAAATTATTTTGATATCGATAAAATACGAAAAACAGAAATTTTACGAACGATATGTAACCCGAGATATTATAGATAAAGAGAGCCTCGCGAACGAGACCTCGGAACTCTTTGATGTTTGTCATCTCGCTTGCTCCTCGTTCTTTATTGTATTCTTTTATCCCCATTATTATATTCTTTTATTTCTTCGACTTTTATTCTTTCTATATTCTCGTCTTCCTACATAATAATACATTAATTTATTCGTCTTTATTTTATACAACATAAATGAGATATTGTGTATGTCATAAATAGAAAAAGTATTTAATTATGTGTATTTTGTATGTACATATGTTGTATTTAACTATAGTTAAATAGAAAAAGAAAATAACTTGTGTATCTCATTTATGATGTATCAAATAAACATAAATAAATTTATTTATTTTCATGTAGGGAGACGAGAATAGAAAGAATAAAAATTGAGCAAATAAAAGAATATAATAATGGGAATAAAAGAATATAATATACAATAATGAACGAGCAGAAAGAGAGAGAGAGAGAGAGAGAGAGAGAGAGAGAGAGAGAGAGAGAGAGAGAGGGAGAGGGAGGGAGAGAGAGAGAAGCGCGAGTGAACGCGTAAGTGAATATGCGAGGAGCATGAAGCTAAGCGATACGTAGTACATAGCGAGAGAACGATTAGAAAGAGACAGAGCGTATGATCGAGAGAAAAAAGATACTGCAATACGTTAGTGCGTACATGTATATTACTCTACACGTATGAAAGAGACAAAGGTAGTACGATTATGTCTGTCCTTGTCATGTAAGATTGCAGCTCCGTCTATCGCGACATCACGCAACTAATCTACTGCTCTGTTTTACTCTTGAGCCTCCATCTCGCATACACACATATGCACGAAAATTTTATTTTGCAAAATCTTTTTTATAAAGCTTCTAAACTCACTTCTCTAAGTTCACTTATACTCTTTGATGAAATGCCGAATGCGGAGTTTACTGATTAGGCACGTGTAGATTACAAATTTGTTATATTAAGTAAATGTTGACGCAGAAGCCGATAACAAAACTGTAATTTTCTCATTTTTTTTAACTTTTCATATGAAATGTTATACTCCGCACTCCGTTATTATGTGTGTACCTTAATTGTGGAAAAGGATTTGTTGATATCTATAATCAACAAAAAGATTTTGCAAAATAAAGAATTTTCGCGTTCTGTCGGTAATTTTGGATCCCCTTAAGGGTTTAATATTTAATTGAAGAGTAATTTTATATTTATGTATATGTCAATCATATACTTTAAGGACGATTTTAGATAATCATAATGATGAAAGGAATATTTTCACGACACTATGGATTGATGACATGCAATACAGTAACGATTTTGACATTAAACAAATACTGCAAATTTAATTTATATCTTAACAAAGACATATTTATTTGGTCTATTTATATGGAGTAAAGCTATAATCTAGCTATTAATCTAGCTATAAGTCGCGTAAAGTACAGTAATCCTTGATTAATCATAATCGAATGTGAAATAATAATAGAATATAATTATATAATTATAATTTTTATAATTTTTTACGTCTATTGTACCAATTTGTATTACATCCGGTCTAAATTACCATATTCTAATATATGCATATGCATTATGTAAGATAATACGTAATAAATGTAAATCTTCAGTATAATTATTAAATATATTATTATCATATTGATATATAAGATTATATATATTTCCTTGAAAAATGTATTCATATGTACAGACATATATACAGACATATATAATTATAAAGTTAACAAATTGGTTAAGAACAAAATATATGATTTCTCTATTATAGATAATATACAATATACTGCATTTAAGTATGATCTCTGATGTATTAACTAATTGAATAGCAATGCACATGTTTACTCAAGCCTCTAAGATTACAGATTATGAAGCGTTGATCATTCCATTACAGATCACAAGATTCTATTAGCGGAGACTATAATATTTCACTCTCGCTTAAAAGATTCTCGTGCTTTGTAAATGGATTCTTTTCTGACATTTGATGCAAGTTAGAGTTCTAGAGAGCTAGAGATCTATAGTTTGCAAATTAGTACTCATCTATTACTTTCGCCTGCTTAAAATCAAAATAAAACATGATATAATATTAATAGCATAATATTAAGATCACATTTTTGTTTGTACAATAATCTTACCAGTATAATTGTTCGAAAACATGCTAAAGCACTGTCTTCCCTGATGTATTAACTAACTGAATAACAATGCACATGTTTACTTAATCTTCTAACATTGCAAGTTAATGAAAAAGCATTGGTCATTCCACTACAGATCACAAGATTCTATTAGCGGAGACTATAATATTTAGTTCTCGCTTAAAAGATTCTCGTGCTTTGTAAATGGATTCCTGACAATCGATGTAATCCATTGCTTTGCGAATTAGTATCTATCTACTACTTTCGTCTGCTTAAAATAAAAATAAACATGATATAATGTTAATAGGCAGCATAATATCGTTTGTACAACAATCTTACCAGTATAATTGTCATCATTACAAATTTCACAGTCTTCCTTTAGGTTGAATAAACTCACAATACTTAAAAACATTATTTTATATTGTAGTTGTACAATAGTTATCCCAGCACTGGTATATGTTACGTACACAAATACACTATTTGTAGCGTAAAGATCCCACTGTAAATAAAAGAGATTAATTAATTTCTTGACAATTATTAAGCTTATATTGCATATACATACTCTTGTATTATAAAGATATAATAAAAACTACTCAGCTTTAATTGTAATGTCTTATTACATATACCTAAGAACTTGTCCCACATTGCTAAAGTACCCAAGCTCTTTCATATTAGCAAAAAATATTTATTCAATGTCATTTCGTAGGATGAGCAAAATCTCGAAAATTTACAAATATGTTTCATACTAAAATATGATAATAAGATATTAAGACAGTGACATACGAGAGGTTAGGATATCTCTCGTATGTACAGTAGGCAATGTAGAAAACTATTAGAATATCCTTATTATTTATATATAGATTTTTTGTTACATACCTGTATTTTTCATGCTGTCCGTAAAGAATTAATAATTGTACTATATTCTTTTGCACTTAAAATTTCATGTATATGTCTTATGAAATACTCCAAATGATTCCACTCCCCCCCCCCCCCCGCACTGTCACCACCAGATTGCATTAGTTTTTTTTATTTTTCAAGGCAAATATAAACCAACAAACGTTTTAATTAGTTTTTTCGTAACCAACAAACGATTACGCATCGATTGAATTAAATTTGAAACAAAAATAATATCTCTCCGGCTAACTTCACACAAAATTTTGTTTTTGTATTTTCAAAAAAAATATTAACCAACAAACGTTGTAATTAGGCCAACAATCACTAACAAACGAACCGTAAAAAAAAAATTACAAAAGTGAATGTTATTGACCGGCTAACTTTATGGAGCATAATCTATCGGAATTATATGGCTCAACTGCCAACGGCGAGAATATTCAAACATAATATAACAGCTCTATTATTTATAACTATATCTCAAAGAGTTTAATCAACGTTTCTTATTGATTTTTTGGTAGAATAATTGCACCTTGCTTGCTCTATTAGGCGATCGCTCCACTTGTATAATTATTCTTTTTATGATATATTAGCAAAAAAAACCAATCATTTTCTTGTAAAAACATATTTTCCGTAGTCTACTGCAAATATATCCAACATAAAACGATTGCTCCTTAATTGCTTCATATTAAGATCGTCTTAAGCCCGTATCAGATTACGCATTGAAGATTGAGATTCAAGATTCAAGATTGAAATTTGACCACTCAGAACAAAGAAATTTTAGTGCTTTTTGTTTTGATTAGTCAAATTCCAATCTTTAATCTTCAATCTTTCATTTTCAATGTGTAGTCTGATACAGGCTTTAAGTGTGGTCTTGGCTCTTCATTATGCCCGTATCAGACTACGCATTGAAAATTGAAGATTGAAGATTAAAGATTGGAATTTGACTAATCAGAACAAAAAGAATTAAAATTTCTTTGTTCTGATTGGTCAAATTTCAATCTTGAATCTTGAATCTTGAATCTTAATCTTTAATGCGTAGTCTGATACGGACTTTACGCGTTGCCGTCCTTAGACAGGACCAAATATATTTCAACACGTTAAGACCATTGCACGTTCAAAAGTTTTAATCGTAATCGTAAGGCCGTCAGCAAATCAACCAATCACAATCAAGTATTCTAAAATATATTATGAATGTTTGAACTGTGATTGGTCAATTTGCTTACGGCCATACGATTATGACTAATACCCGTATTCATAGTCCGTCCTTGAGGGATAAGGATTCCTTGTTCCTCGTTCCACGTTTCATAAACTTTCCTTGACCGAACAAGGAATCTTATTGGCTCCCTTATCTCAAGGAAGGTCACGAGCTTCCTTGAGGAGTGATGCGACCTTTTTAGCAGACGTTACGCAGAATATAACCAAATATAACCTCCAAAAGTTAGTTTCGTTACATTTGAGGTTTTGTGGTTATTTGTTGTCGCGCTCTCAAACTGAAAGTGTATAAAGGAAAAAGAGATAATGGACAATGAATTTTTAAATGATTCTGACGATGGATTTGAAGACGAAAATCCAGAGAATCGGATTCTGTGGCGGATTCCAAAAAGATACATTCGCGATTGGGAAAATCCCGTGGAATTTTTCGAAGATACGAAAAAGTTTTCATATGTATTATATGAAATTAGTTGCAGGCAGCATAAAACGGTGCTGCCTCCAGTCGGTCACTAAAAATCCCTAAAATATTCCTTCCTTCCGAAAGGGAGACTCGAGGTCCATCTATGAAACAAGGTGGCCTTGCAGATTCAAGAAATCCTTCATGGAGGCTTCCTCCGTCCTTAAAATAAGGAAGGACTATGAATACGGGTATAAAACTTTTTTTACGTGCAATGGTCTTAAGTCCGTATCAGACTATGGATTGAAAATTAAATAAAGATTTGAATTTGACTAATTAGAATAAAAGAGAGAGAGAGAGAGAGAGAGAGAGAGAGAGAGAGAGAGAGAGAGAGAGAGGAACTAAAATTTCTTTGTCTTTATTGATCACATTTCAATCTTCAATCTTCGATCTCAATCTTCAATGTCTGATTCGAGTTTTAAGGCTATTACATTCATACGACAAAATGTTTGTGTGTCGGATATATCAATTGGCAATCAGACGGAGAATTCTTAGAATCTCGATAGAGACTCTAGAAATTCTCTATTCGATAGCCAATCGCTACGTCCGACAAATTTAATGTTAATTACTTCAAAAGAGTACGCAGTATGACATCAAAAACTATATGCATTGCTCAAGAAGGACCAGTAAATGCCTTAAGCTCGTATTAGACTTATGCATTAAGATTGGAATTTGATCAATCAGGACAAGGAAATTTTAGTTCCTTTTATCCTGATTGGTCAAATTTCAATCTTCAATACATAGTCGGTAATTATTTACTATAACAGACCCAGCTCCAATCACGTTGACCTTGATATATGTTGTCAAGGACTTAATCCTGAATAACTTTTTCTTATAACTTAATCGGCGGTCTTTTATAATTTTTGAGATATTTAAAGTTTAAGTTGGATTCGAAACGAAAATTTGGTTTAAGTTATATGACGTAATCCATACCAAATTTTTGTTTTAAATAAGAAATAGGTTTGGGTTAGGTTATATCTTCCGGAAGTGGAGCCCCCGCAGGGGGGGGGGGGGCCAAAACCCACTGTACCATGCATATACTTTACAATGCAAAACGAGGTTCAGCCCAGAATTGTTGTGTGAATGGGAAAGTGTATGCGTGGATGTAGTGGGTTCCGTCCCCCCTGCCAATACTAATAAAATCCAAAATGTAAGTTTCAGTTTTTATTTTATAAAATGTTTATATTTTGTACATAAGGAAAGATCCCCGATGGTGAAGAATCGACAAAAGCGAGAGCAAGAAAGAATGAAGGAACAAGCGAGATAACAAACATCAAAGAGTTCCGAAATCTCGCTCGCCAGGCTCCCTTTATCTGTAATTTTTGACGTGTATATGTCATTTTATCATAAAAAATAAAATCTCTGTCTTTCGCATTTTATATATCTGAAAATAATTGTAATGGACTAATTACATTTTTGCGATTAAAATGACACTAAATATGACATAAATCAGATTATTTATAATGAAATAAGTAATCATAATTTTAATTACATAATTGATCAAAAATTATCCGATGTATATCGTGTTTGGTATCACTTTAATCAATAAAATATCATTAATTCATTGTAATTCTTTTCGGATCAATAAGCGCAAAAAACAAAAATTTTACAGTAACAATATATAACGCGAGAAATTATAGATAAAACGAGCCTCGCGAACGAGATTTCGGAAGTCTTTCACGTTAGCTATCTCGCTTGCTCCTCATTCGTTCTCTCTCTCTCTCTCTCTCTCTCTCTCTCTCTCTCTCTCTCTCTCTCTTTCTCTTTCTCTGCTTGTTCTTTATTGTATTCTTTCATTCCCATTATTATAATCTTTTATTTGTTCGATTTTTATTCTTTCTGTTCTTGTTTTCCTACATGATAATAAATTAATTTATTCATCTTTATTTTATAAAGCATAAATAAGATTGTATATTTTATAAATAAAAAAAATTATGTATGTGTGCGTGTGGGTATGTATTTTTATATGTGCATGTGTTGTATTTAACTATAATGAAACGTAATTATGTATTGTATTAACTATAGTAAAATAAAAAAGAAAATAACTTGTATTGTATATCTCATTTATGCTGTATAAAATAAAAATAAATAAATAAATTTATTTATATTTATGTGTAGAGAGATGAGAATAGAATGAATAAAAGTTGAGCATATAAAAGAATATAATAATGGGAATAAAAGAATACAATAATGAACGAGCAGAGAGAGAGAGAGAGAGAAAGAGAGAGAGAGAGAGAGAGAGAGAGAGAGAGAGAGAGAGAGAGAAATGCGAGTAAACGCGTAAGAGAATATGCGAGGAGCATGAAGCTAAGCGATACGTAGCGAGCGAGCGATTAGAAAGAGACAGAGCGTATGATCGAGAGAGAAAAGATACTGCAATAATGTTAGTGCGTATATGTATATTACTTTCCACGCATAAAAGAGACAAAGATAGTACAATTATGTCCATAGACATAGTATATCTAGACCAAGTCTTGAAGAGCCGAGGTGCACGTAGAAAAGGACACGTAGCATGACGAAAGAGAGCGCTATGCTCTGTGCGAGCGAGAGAGAACGCAAGGGGCACGAAACAGAATATATCCTTTTCTACGTACATCTTTACCCCCATTCCTTAAATAAAGGCAAGATTCGGTCTAGATATAACATGTCTATGATTATGTCTGTCCTTGTCATGTAAAATTGTAACTCTGTCTATCAAGACATCACGCAACTAATCTACTGCTGTTTTACTCTTGAGCTTCCATCTCGCACATACACATATGCACGAAAGTGTTGCATCGTAAAATGATAAAATGTCAAGTGCGGGGTTTACTGATTAGTGCAGATTACAAATTTTTTATATTAAGTAAATGTGACGGCAGAAGCCGATAACAAAACTGTAATTTTTTAATCTTTTTTCACTTTTCATATAAAATCATAAACTCCGCACTCCGTTATTATATATATTTTAATTATGGGAAAGGATTTGTTGTTATCTATAATCAACAAAAATATTTTGCATTTCAACTAATATTCGTATTTTGTCGGTAAAACAGATGACCTATGCATCCCCTTAAAAGAAAAAGTTTAAGATAAAAATACTCTTTCTTTCTGTATCCTTTTTCTTTGCCTTTTTCTATTTTTCTTTTTCCTTTTATCATCATTCTCTCTCGACTTCTTTTCTTATCATCCTTTCTTTCTCCCTCTCTCTTTTCTACCTCTTTCCCTTTCCGTATAGCGCAGCATCCATTATCGAATGCGCAGACTCTACGTCTGCAACATCTTTCGGAAGGGATGATCTCTCTTGCTCAGTATTGAAAATTCGTACGCAAGTGATTCATAGCTATCAAACGTGATCTTACTGTAGATTCAAACTAGTGAATGAGTGAGTGAATTGCAATTGCTGAGATTATTAATAACATCGAATGGGATAAACGTGAAGGACCGCGTCGTTTCGCATCTGCTCAGGTCGAGAGAAAGTCGCGGAACGTTCGATTCGCACCACCGATGGCAGATCACGATAACGTTTACGACGACGAGGTAATTAATTAAATCATCTAAATTTTGCCATCATACGTTGCACAATGTTTTTCAATGTAATTTCTTTTTTGATTTCTGTTAATTTTATATAAATAAATATATTTATTTCTTATCCTCCTCGATTTTTATATACGACTATGAGAAGCAGATTTTCTTGAAAAAAATGTAGACAAAAAGCGATTGTATCCATTCATTTCTCAACTTATTTTTTTTTAAGTTAATATTATTAGCTAATCCTAATGGATTCTAATTAAAAATGACAAATGCATCTTTGCAGCAACAAGTATTATCAATATACGATAAGAAAAATAGAAGATTTAATTTCCATAAATAGATATTCAGCAAGAAAAGTTTTTTTCAAAAAAATATATAGCAGCAGTTGTTATTATTTTATGTACTATTATTATATCATAATATCATGATTTCACTATAAATTATTTGCAAATATTATGTTATTATTCTCATAATAACATGATCTTTTAATTCATACACATATATAATGTGTATAATACATATTTATAAAATAATTCAGGAAGAGTAATGCTTAATCAAAACGTTTAATTATCAGAGTAACTTTCCCTTAAAGAGATTATATATTTTATTAAGTTATTCTACACATTATGAATTAAATAGAGAAATATTGATTTCAATCAATATAGATAAATGTAACCGTTCGATACAATTTTAGATTGCTATTTAACAGCTATTTAACAATTTTATATACTGTTGAAAAGATGATTTTGATAAATTCGACCTATAGTGCATAATTTGACAAATTTCTACACATGGAAAATTAGACTCGTCAAAATTAAACTTATTACTGAAAAACCCCACTTTCTCAAGAGCATGATATATTATATATTGATACGCGTTCATCTCTTAACTCGTTGACGCACAGCGCAGTACATCGCTTCTCTCTCTATCGATTTTAGCTACAGCAACTGACTAGATTCTATAGCTTTTGCTATGCAACACAGGACTCCTGTAATTGGCTCTTTTATCAATACGCCATTAGTGTCATGATATTAGTGATCTTTAACAATTTTTTTATGTATTTAAACCGAAAAAAATGTTATGGATATTTATAGAGACGGTTATACCCGCGAGTTCCGTCCTCGTCGGCACTATTACTCTCTCTCTCCCCTCCCCCTCTCTGTCACTCCATTAAATTATTCTGTCGATGATCTAATACTTATATCCTAGTCCATCTTATTACTTGCTTTTATTTCCCAGCTAACGCAAACCAAGATGTCGTAAAAAAAATATAAAAAAACCGTCTAAATTTTTCAAATATTCATGTTTATGTTCTTAATATTATTTAAATATATTATATGATATTTATATATTTTAGATTAAATTGTACAATTCTTTCTTTGTGTTATAGAGAGTGTATGTATTATATATATATATAAGGAGAAATATATTTCGCACTTTAAATTAAGATCATTAATATTTTAATCTTGGCATTATCGAGTGGAAATTTACATTTTTTTTAACTATCATGTTAATGGCGGGTATTTTCGATATTACAATTGCGGAAAGAAATTTAGAGATACATAATATGCACAGCATAATAATCTAATTGTTTGACATTAGCGTTAGTAAAAACCTTTGTGATAGGAGCTAGTTTCAGCCAATCCAAATCAAAGGAATTGGCGTGGGATTTTAATAGCGTTACTCGTGATCGTCGCGGTCCTAGCCCTTATTGTTACATCAGTCGCTTTGCTTACACCTCCCGATGATGGCCCCAGAGTACGAGGGACGCGGTTACATCTCTCCGAGGTGAGTAACGAACAATTTGTATTAAATCAACATCCGTAATTAAAAATAATTACGAGAAAATGTGAGAAAATACAGAGTCAAAAAATTTTCTGTAATTTTTGTATAAGATATAAAATAATATTTCTCTTTGTTTAAAAGAAATATTTTCAGCATTTTACGATTTATATATATGAGAAATATATTTTGGCTTAAATTTAACGTATATCGCATGTCACAAACGGTTCACACAAATTTTTGTGTTAATTTAATATAATATGGATATATTAAATAATGACATTAATATCTTGTTAATATTTTAATACAAAATGAATACAAACTTTAGTAATTAAATCATAGTAAAATAAATTGTGTGTAAAATCAACATATTTTTAATAATAAAATTAACTTAGAAAAATGTTATTGACTTGTAATCACTCTTACTTCTATCATGGAATAAAGTCAACATTCTTTTTCCGTAAATTTTAACAAATAAATTCTGTCACTAATGATACGGAATATATCTATTGTGTAAAACTAAAAAGATGTGCACATTGTATTAATTGTATACTTTTTTAATTGTTTTAATAATTTAACATTTGAGTTTAATTAACACAACAGCAATATGTTAAATTAACATATGAATGTGTTCAATATTTAACATGAAAATTTTAATCGGCATATTTTTTAACAAGAAAACATAAATTTTCCAACAGTATATAATTTTTAAATTAATCCTGAAAATATCTCTTTTTGCACAAATCATCATGTCTTCTAAAAATAAAAATAGAATAAATGGGATTGATTCAAAGATGCCCTTTTGCCTCTTAGGTGCTTTCTGGAGAATTGTCTCCTTTATTATTTAATGGATCTTGGGCGAGTAATCGCTATATATGCTACCGAGATATTTGGGGTGGCATCTCTTTGTTAAATGTTTCGGATCCAAACATCATATCGCGCAGTTTAATGCCAAATGAAACATTAGTAAGTATTTACCTAAGAATGCCATCAATTGCGCTATTTTTAGTTTAGTTGTCAAGTGATAAATATTCATAACTTTTCTTGTACAGAGACGACTGAATCCAGTAAAATTTTCCTTATCGCCGGATCGTCAATATTTGCTCCTTGCTCAAAACGTGAAGAAACTGTTTCGTTATTCGTATCTAGCACAGTACGTCATTTATGACGTCAAGACACGGTCAGTGTAATTTTTATACACGGATAACACATTGATTATTTATAATACAATATTATTTAATGTTTCAATAATAATCCTCCTTTAATGCATCGCTAATTAAATTAAGTCTTTTTAAATTAAACGACGTATATGATGTTTAGAAATTTCTACAAATGATTTTTTATAGAGAATGCATAGTGTTAACTCCTCATCCTGAAAAAGATGTTCACCCGTATCTTCTACTAGCGCAATGGACTCCGCTCAATGGACACGGGCTCGTCATGGTACAGGATTACGATATTTATTACAGAACAAGTCCTATGAGTAACATAGGATATCGAGTAACAAACACTGCGGTACCTGGTATATTGTCTAACGGCGTACCAGATTGGCTATACGAAGGTAAGACACACGATATCAGATAATAAGACTTTTATTCTATCAAGTTTTTATATATGTGCAATTTGAAGACAATAAGTAATAAGAGAAAAAGAAAAAGAGAAATTAAATTAAATAAAAAAAGGAAAGAGTACAATTTCGAAATTAGGAAAATATGTATAAACTATTGGAAAATTTGTGTTTCTTGTTAAAAAATATGATAATTAAAATTTTTGTATTAAATATTTAATACATTTATGTGTTAATTTAATATATTTCTGTTGTATTAATTGAACTCAAATGTTAAATTATTAATACATCTGAAAAAAGTGTACAATTAACACAATGTGCATATATTTTTAGTTTTACATACAATAGATATGTTCCATATTATTAGTCACAGGATTTGTCTGTTAAAATTTACGGAAAAAGAATGTTGACTTTATTCCATGATAGAAGTAAGAGTGATTACAAGTCAATAACATTTTTCTAAGTTAATTTTATTATTAAAAATATGTTGATTTTACACAAAATTTATTTTAAATTATTATGCAGTTTGCATTCATTTTGTATTGAAACATTAACATAGCATTGTTATCATTTAACATATCCATATTATTAGCGTTTTCGAGTGAAGCAAGGTTTGATTGCTCTGAGAATGATTAAACCCAAATTTCCATGAACATATGTTCGACCGAAAATGAGTTTTGAAATTGATTACTATAAATAAGTATATCCCTAATAACCTAAGACAGTGTTTATAACATTAATCGTTCTCAGAACGAAATTTATTTTACACGAAAATGCTATATGTTAAATTAATACAAAAATTTGTATGGACTGTTTAGGATATGTGAGATATATTAAACTTAAGCCAAATTTCTCAACAGATAGAGAGAGAGAGAGAGAGAGAGAGAAAGTGTTTGATTTTTAAAATAAATAAAGATAATAACAATATATTACTTTAATGGTATTTACAGAAGAGATATTACATAGCGGAGAGGCAATCTGGATGTCGCCAGATGGTCATATGATGCTTTATGCCTCATTTAATGATTCTCTCGTAGAAGAAATGCACATTTCATGGTTTGGAGAGGGAAATAAGGCCCTATATCCTGACATACGATCATTACGGTATCCTAAGGTATGCGGTAAATTAGATAGAGAAATTATTATAATATTTTAATAAAATCAGATTTTTTTATACTGCTTTTATTAATAAAATAAGATAAAAAAAGAGAAAGAATTAGATTTAATCACTCTCAGAGCATTCAAATCTTGCTAACCACTCGAAAACGCTATCTTTTAGTATTGTTTTATTTTCTAGCCTGGAACGCCGAATCCTTCAGTACGACTGTATGTTGCTGATCTAGTTGACCCAAAAAATATTCGCACAAAAGTAGTGAAACCGCCATTTATCATCGAGCATATGTAAGTTTATTTATCTATCTTAGAATATATAAATATTAAGTGAGGAAACTAACAAATAAGAGCTAAAGTGCAGTTATTGCTGCGCAAACTTTTTGTTGTTAGATTTTGTTCGGGAGTCGACCTCGACGAGATCTCCCGAAATTGAGAGAGATGTTTAGACTTAAGCGAGAAGCAATATGTAGCGCGAATCCGTGGATTCGCTGGAGGAATATGAGTTAAAGAAATTACTCACGTGAGCGTAGGTTTTAAAGAACGTTTATTCGAAAATCCGGGGAGCAAGCGACGACACGTATCCTACGTTTAAGATCGAAAATCTTCTTAATGTCCATCTCTGACCTGCCTTTCTCCGCGTTTCGGAAATCTTGAAGGTTCTCTTGCTAAAAGACCTCGCGAAAACGGAAATCTTGAGCGCGAACGCAGGATGGGTTTTAGCGCGAGGCAGAAGACAAACGCGATGCGGTGAATGATTAAAAGCTCTCGGTCTCCCCACTTATACAATGATACACTAGCTTAACAATAAAGAGTTCAAGAATTATCGGAAACACTAAAGAATTGACCGCCGCGAGAAAATGAAAAGCGGTCGAATGCGAGACACTTCATAATGAGCGTGAGACGAGTAAGCCTACTGCGTGCACGACACGAGCGAGAATTAGCAGAAACCCGCGGTCGGTCGATTTGTTGTCAAGGTTTTTCATTATAAGAATAACGCAATTACCCACCGAGCGGGTGACCGCGACGTTGTTTGTTCTCGCTCGTGTTTTGTTTTTCGAAGTAATCGTTTGAATATAATGGCGATGCTCGCTGGTGATCTTTAGACACGAAATTTAATGTTTCAATTTTGAACATATTTCAATGACAAGCATGCATTAAAAATGTACATTTTGGACCATTTTTTGGTCAATCTTCAGCACTGATAACAAAATATAAAAATCAATTTTATATTAAAAACTTTAATCTACACAATACTGGTACAATCTAAATTCCAAATTGAAATCAAAAAGTGACAAATGATACTAAGAAACGACTCACCAAAACCTGAATAGAGTCCGTGCAAGCCGGCCAACAATGTTTGCACGTCACCCCTGATCGGGTTTAATAACATCCGCAGTTCTAAGGTTGGCCAATCACAGTCATTCCATTCTTCAGAGGAATAGCTATAATTGGCCAGTTTTACTTAACTACAGACGTTATTAAACCCCATTAAGGGTGCCGTGTAACAGAGCTCAATATTTCTGTTACGTGCATATCCATCAGTGGTCCACTCCGCATTAACGTAATGATGAAATGACACAATGATATTGATGTTGTGAGGTTGAAATAATAATGAGCCTTTTACGCCAAAGAGATAATATATATTTGAGAGAATAGTACAGACGTAACATATAACACACACACACACACATACATACACACGCGCGCGCGCACAAGTTACTACGTGCAGTTGTAAACCGTTAGAAGAAAGAAGGATCATTAACAATTAAGAAAGGAAAGAAAGTGCTGCTATTCCCGGGGACACGTATGCCATCTATGACCAATCAAAAACGAGCAGAACAGCATCACGCATAGGCATGAAGTACGAAAAGTGTCTATTCTCAACAGATATAATCTCAAAACTGGCCATCACAGCCACTCCAGAAGAATAATTGCGATTGGCCAAATACAAAATCACGAATGCGATCATAGACATAAATATAGACTGCGCATATTTTATCTATTAGCAATTCGGGCGCCGAGATTAGAAAAAGAATGCAATTTCTCGGAAGTATATTTATCTCTTTTTAACTAGCGAAAATTTATTTTTATCTAATTAATCCTATAGTAACCATAGTCTTATGTTTGAGAGAGAAAAGTCATCTGAGACGTTGCGTTTTTTTTTTAATTTTAGCACAACATTTGTTTGATACGCACAGTCTATATTTCCTGTCTATGGATGCAATCGATTTCTTTTTTTTTCTTCTTTTTTTATTTTAGGCAAGTTCTTCAGTATTAGCACAAATATGTGATATAAGTCACATATCACTTTGCAGGTTTAGGCCATTCCTTTGTCACTTAATGTACATTTCGAAAATGAGCTTTTCACCGAGCAAAATTTTATTGTCTAAAATTTCGACTTCATCTCTTGTCAATCAAATTTATGATTGATCTCGAATCTGTGATTCGCTATGATCGAGATCAGTGATGTATTTCTACGGATATGATTTTGATGTTTGGAAAAAGAGTTGTTGCGTGAATCCTTAGAGCCGTTCTACAATAAGTCGTATGTCATTAGTCGTAAGCAAATTGACCAACCACAATTATTATTCCGAGAATATTCATTTTTGTGATTAGTCAATTTGCTTACGATTAACGACATATTGCAGAACGGGTCTTAAAGATTGAGTCTTTTTGTATCTTGAAACTACGAAGTTTATCAAGGCCAATATATGATAATCTTATATTAAGATTGCAAAGTATTTATTTAAATAATTTGAAAAGATTGGGATATAAGGGTATCGTAAAGAATGAATGTGGTTCCTCCGGTTGATCAGTCTTTCTGGTCACAGTTCTCGTTTGATTTTTTGCGAATAAGAGTTTTAAATGTTCGCAAATCGCATTAAAAATGTAAGCCAGGGAAGAATATGTTGTCTAGGAAGATGTCGATTATCAATCCCAAATTTTTCTGAAATCTCGGGTATGATAGATATAAAAAGGATCTGGTTCATCAAGCCAATGATTATTCTTCTCTTATCGCTTCGTGGATGATTAGATTTAAAATTCAAGTATCTCTCAGAGAAGGATTTATGATATCAGTCGAACTCTATTAAATTATTATTTACAATTATTGCGACGTCCAGAAAATTGAGTTTGTTGTCCATTCCTTCCTCCATACTAAACTATAGAGTCCTATATAATCAGAGAAGCAACATCGTTACCCCCTCCATGCTTCTCACGGTCGCTATGTTGGTCCCACAGCTGTCCATGTGTAATTTAAAATGTCTTAAAAATGTCTCATATTCAAAATGTTTTTTTTTTTTTTTTAGAAAATAACATTACAAATATACTTTTTTCTCATTTATGGTACGCCGGTTGCGATTAGTTTGCACATAGGATTCACTACGTGCAAACTAACCGTCAACATAGGACGCGTTCACTTAACGACCGCAACGCTCGCGAGCACTATCTGTCTTTGTTTAACTTTCGGTGAACAACAAAGATGAAATGATACGTGAGCATTGCGGTCGGTAAATGGAACGAGCCCGTAGCGGTCAGCCAATCAGCAAGCGGAACGCCATTGTCGCTTCTCTGATTATATAGGACTCTAGTAAACTATACTCTTGAATGAAATAAGTTGAGGATAGTTAAGACTTCTGTAAACATAGAAGAAAAAATTGCCAAAGCTATATCATCCACATACATATAATAAAAAGGTAAATTGAAAGGAATGTATCTAATGACTTGGTTTTCTAACAATAAATCCTATAAAGTGATATCCACAAACATGGGAAACAGCGGAGAGCCCGCCAAGGGATCCTCGAACATTTGTTGATATAGTCTTTCGTTAAAAGTGAAATATGTTTTAAGTACAAAACGAACTGTCATAAGAAATTTATCTCGAGAGATGAATTACATATGATATGATTACATTTTTCTTTTATACATCTCTTTTATATATCTTAAACACCATCTCTCCAAAACACTATCTAAATCTAAATCTAATGGAATATTCGTAAAAAGAGAGACGACATCCACAACGATAGCAGTTTAAATTAGTCATCTACGTATCTGCCTGACAGTTTTTGAGCTAATTTGGAGCTATTGGAGAACTTGCCCAAAATTTAAAAAAAAGAAAAAAAATTGATTGAATCCCGTAATTTTGGACCTGACCAGTCGCAACTATTCCTCTGGAGTGATTGTGAATGACGAGTATTGGGATTATATCATTGCGCCATTTCATTGTTTGTTAGTGCGGAGTGAAACACCGATGGATACGCATGTAACAATGACGTTGACAATCGGCTTGCAAAGACTCTACTCGGGTTTTGGTGAGTCGTTCCTCAATTTCATTTGCCATTTGTCAATTTCAATTTGGGATTTAGATTGTAGCAATCAATATTGGCATGCAAGTTAAAGTTTTTGATAAATCGATTTTTTTATATTTTATCAATGCTGAAAATGAACCAAAAAACGGTCCAAAACGTACATTTTTAATGCATATTGATCACTAAAATCTAACAACAAAAAGTTTACGCACCAAAAACAGTGTTTTGCTCTTATTTACCAGTTTCCCCACTTAGTATTGTTAGTACTCTAAGCCTACTGCTGTATTGTTGGAATAAATAATATTTATTCCAAGACAGATAAGACATGCAGTTTTGTCAATTACTTTTAGTGCATCTTATGGTTGCGCAAAATTATAAATTATATGTTAAATGTATCGGTTTAGGAAGATGTTATTAAAAATTTATACTAAATACAGAAAATTAATGTTAACACTAATTAATTATACATATATATAAATATGATCAAATTAAATTCTCTCAATTTTGAGTGCTAAATTAAATACGAATAATCTGAAGAAAATATTTGTTAAATGACAAACATTTGACTTTAATTTTATTTAATTATAATATAGATAAAAACAATACAGTAAGATATATATACAATCCCATTAAAAATGGGATTGTATACAGAATGTCTGATAATAATTGCCCCACCCGTAATATGCAAATAGAGCGGGTTAAACTAAATAGGAAAGTTCTCTACCATTTTACGATTTTCGGAATAATGTTATTGAGAAATTAATTAAAAAATATCGGCGAATGTACAAGTATTAGCGCGAGTTTAGCGCGCTACGACAAAGGACGGCCCACGCGGCATTATAGCCGCATTGAGTCGTGTTACGAAGCGAAGGAAGAGCGAGATGAACGGATAGCGATGTTTATATACGAGCGTCGCGGAACACTGTATTCTCGTATAAAAAATTCCACAAAAAAACTTCACAAAGATAAAAAAGAATACGCCAAGTATATAAAAAAATCCCAATTTGTACGTAAAAGAAGTTTAATATTTACACTTAAAAAATAACTTTACAAAAAATTTTTCCTTGAAAAATAATTTTCATAAAAAATAAAAAAATAAAAAATGATTTTTCTCTAAAAAATAACTCTAAAAGATAAAAACCTTTAAAAAATCAAAAATCAAAACTAAATATGAAATCAAGTTAACTAGCCAAGTACATAGAAACAGTTCAGTTTGTAATTTGAAATAATATTTGTTTGATAAAATCAGTCTTGCATTTATAGAAATATTATAGATTTTCTCGAGAAAATTAAAATGCACTTCATTTTTATAGAATTACGTTATTATGTCCCCCCCCCCCAAATAAATATGTAATATATAAAATAGCACAATTATATTGCGGATTTTATTACAAATGGTATAACATAAAATTACTTAACTCTTAATGCAATAACGTCGATCACATCGATCACCAATTTCGAGTTTAATAGTGCCCCGTGCCAAACTGATCGAGTTGTTTTGAAATTAATCATAAGCTTTACCAGATAGGCCTGTAACGAAAAGGATTAAAATTAAAGTGACATAGAAAAACTTGGCGTGCCCGAGTCGCATTATAAGTCATTTATTTTTATTAATAAATTTTATTGATAAAGATTTCTGATAATTAACATATTGATAATGGTTTCTGATAATCTTTTGGAAATTTTTATTTCAGATCGGGCACGCCAAGCATTTGTATGTCACTTTAATTTTATTCCTTTTCGTTACAGGCCTATCTGGTAAAGCTTATGATTAATTTTAAAACAATTCGATCAGTTTGACACGAGGCACTTTTAAACTCAAAATTGGTGATCGATGTGATCGACGTTATTGCATTAAGAGTTAAGTATTGTAGTTTTATGATGTACCATTTGTAATAAAATCCGCAATATAATTGTCATATATATCATATATAATATTTATTTAGGGAGAACATAATAACGTAATTCTATAAAAATAAAGTGCATTTTAATTTTTTCGAGAAAATCTATATTTCTATAAATGCAAGACTGATTTTATCAAACAAATATTATTTCAAATTACAAACTGAACTGCTTCTATGTACTTGGCTAGTTAACTTGATTTCATATTTAGTTTTGATTTTTGATTTTTTAAAGGTTTTTATCTTTTAGTTATTTTTTAGAGGAAAATCATTTTTCAGTTTTTTATTTTTTATAAAAATTATTTTTTAAGGAAAAATTTTTTTTAAGATTATTTTTTAAGGGTAAATATTAAACTTTTTTTACGTACAAGTTGGGATTTTTTTATATACTTGGCATATTTTTTTTTACCTTTGTGAGGTTTTTTGTGAGATCTCATTGGTTTTTGTAAAAATTTAAAATTTGAATTTTTTCCTGCAAAATATAAAGTACTACATTATGTAGTATTTATATGGATGCGATTTTTTTAAAATTTATTCAATAGAAAGGAAATTGTTTTTTAAAAGGAATTATATAAACAGTATATATTTACAAAGCTTATACCATATTGAATATAAGTATTGAATACAAGATTATAAATAATCTTAAATATCAATCACTTATCTATCTTATTTTTATAAATAATTTTAATACAGAAATTAAACTGTATACAAACCGTATAATCAATAATAATAATATAACAATATAAGTGAATAAATATCAAAATATAGAAAGCAATAGGAAGGAAATTGTTTTTATTACGAAGATGGATTTGTTTCTTATTCATATGTACATTTAATATGAATATGGCACAAGTCTATTTTATTGAATAAACGCATACATATTAATAGTATATAATTCCTTCTAAAATGTATTCTAATAAATGGTATAACCAAAAAAGATCAAATATTTTTTGTATTTATTGATTTATTAAATATGTTTATATATCGCGGAATAGTGCAACACAAGAAGAAAAGTAATAAAGTGGTTAATAAAGTCACTAAGAAAATCGCAGAATAGTGCAAGAAAGAGAAGTGATTTCTTCTAATCAATACCATATTAAGCAAAGTTGATTATATTAGCAAAACTGAGCGAATGTTTACACGAGGTATCTGTCTGTGCATTGTCAATTAACATGTTTGTCATAAATACATTGTTGAAAAATGATTATGGAAGATTTCGGCTGACCATGTTTCCGAAAACGATAAGTTAATAATTATACTCGCGAACGCGCATTCGTATATAATGTTTATTTAATTTTACATAAATGTAATTAATGCATAATTAATATTTTTTGTTAACATAAATATGGCTAAGCAATGAGTTTATGTTAATATCAAAATAAATCTTGTGAGAATTCTACCAAAAATATCATAAAAACAACAGCATTAAATACACATTTTTAATTGGCATAAAAAATAATGAAATGATAAAATCATATCGAAGCGCTTCTATAATCTACAAAGATTTTATGGATCTGAAATTATTCGTAACATTTAGTTTTGGAAATGTATGAATCTTTACTTAGATTTTATATATAAATGTAATCAATGGGTAATTAATATTTTTAGGTCATTTACAAATAGCTAAGCAATGAGTTGCATGTTATATTAAATAACAAAACAAATTTTATGGGAATTTTATCAAAAATATTACATAGAAAGTTGAACTGAAAGTGTCAGAATTAGAGCCCGAAATAGAAATGTTGAGCATTAGTCAAGGAAAGGAAATAAGGTAATAATTTTGTTTATAAATTATATAATAAAGATTATTTATTTTCTTAGACTAAATTCTCTAGGGACAAGATTTATTGTTAATCTATTTAACTTTTTTTGACATAATGGTTGAACTTATTTTTTAAAACAATAATAAACGTGGAAATTGATGGTTTATTCGGATAGAGCTGCCTTTTGCAATATGATGTTATCGGAGAGCATTAGAATATCTGTCATTGACAAAAAGTAGTTCAAATTTGAATCAAAATGAGGAAGAAGAATTGATTAGTGATACTAAATTGCAGATTTTATTAGAGGATCGTATAAAAATTTATAATAATTTGGCAGCTGCGTTGATTAAAAGCCTATGATGCAGCTTTGGAAAATTTGAAACATGTTTCGAGGTGTCAATTACAAGATGTTAGAACACTATTTATTGTTAGTACTAGGAAAAATATTGCAAAAATTCTAATCTTTTTATTCACAATATTTAATCTTTTTTAAAATAAGTTTTATATATTCTTGATTTACATATTCTTGATTTACAGAAAATTCAAAATGTATATATATATATATATATATATATTATATATTGTGCATATTGAAGGAACAATATTGAGACATAAAGGGGAATATGTAAATGCTTATGCAATTTTTTTCTGTTTCTCTCTCTCCACTGAATCCAAAAATAACATCCAGAAATGAAGATATTTACTACAGAATTAATGACTTTAAAAGATAAAATTGTTAAAGACGCAGAAAAAGAAAAGCATCTATTTTTACTTAATTACTTACTTTTATCATTTGCTTTTATATCTTTTGATGGATTTCTAATATCTTCAACTACACCTAACATTTTGCGATATAGGTGCTTATCTTTTTCTACATATTTATCAATTTTATCATTTAAGGTCATTAATTCTGTAATAAATATCTTCATTCCTGGATGTAATTTTTGAATTCAGTGGAGAAAGAAGAAGAGATTGTATAAGCTTTTGCATATTCCCCTTTGTGTCTCAATATTGTTCCTACAATACGTACAATATATATATATATATATATACACACATATTTGCATTGTTCTTATGATACGTATAATATGTATACATTCATATTTGAATTTTCTACATATAAAATATAAATCAAGAATATATAAAACTCATTTAAAAAGATTAAAGATAGTAAATAAAAATACAGATTAGGATTTTTGCAATACCCCAGTCAGCCAGGTCTGTTCTAACAGATATTGCCAAGTGCTTGCTACAAATTATTGTCAGCAAAAAGGCTACAAATTTGGTACAAGAGTTGTTATTACCGATTAAGCTGGCAGATTGCCGGCAAGAATCAAGCAATGCTTGCTAACATAACTACACAGCAAATTGGCGGCAGAAACCGAGCAAAGCTTGCTGACATGACTGACATCAGATTGTCGGCAAAAACTGAGCAGGATCTAGAGTGCGCAATCTGATGGCAAATTGGCAGCAAAAACCGAACAAAATCTGCAGCTTATTACAAAGTATTATAAAATAGTTCAGTCGCTTGTCGCTATGCGGCGCGTTATTCATTATTTATACCCGTATTCAAATTCTTGTCATGAGTGTATATAAAGCCTACAAAATGCTAATAATATTATAATATATATATTTCTATCAGTTCAATTTTTGACACAATTCTTATACAGGAAATTGTTCGATTTTCACTTATTCAAACAATTTCTGTCCAAAAAGATCTTTAATTTTATAAATTAAGTTATTTGAATTTACCTATATGTTTTAACATATTAATATATGATTTTATATAATGTCTAATTATCTAATGGTCATTTCATGACCATAACTTATCATCATTTTGTTACTTAGGGTTAAGGCTTTAAATCTATTTAAATATATACTTTTATATGAATGGCCAAAAGCTGCAGAATTTGTTCGGTTTTTGCTGACAATCTGCTATCAGATTGTCTTGCGCAGATCTTGCTCGATTTTTGCCATCAATTTGACGTCAAATCATGTCAAGCTTTGCTCGGTTTTTGCCGTCAATTTGCTGTCAGGTTATGTCAACAAGCTTTGTCACCAAAACACAAGCTTAATGCGGACACAGATGGCACTGGATTTGTTACCAAGTTTTGAGCGAATTTGATGCCAATTTGGCAACAATTTGTTATCAAATTGCTTACTGGGTTAGAATTGATTGCATCAATCTTATTCAAACTGATCGCAATCGAAAGCTTGCACCCACATTGTATAAGAAAAGTGCCGTCAGATTTTTGATTACGGCTTTAGTTCCTGAGGTATTTTAATCGAAAGTTTCTTAAGAGTAAAAACTCCGGATAAGCTACTTGGTAGCGTCGCGGCCCCTGTACACAGGTAAATCATTGACAAGCTAGAACGAATTTTTTAATATACTTGGCGTCGCGACGCTGCCGCGTCGCTTGATAAAAAATATTATTCATGGCGTGACCTAACCACAATGCCGCGTAGGCCGTCCTTTCTCGCAGCACGCTTATACTCACGCGCATTAGCCGATCTTTTTTAATTAATTTCTCAATAATCATTGCAAAAGTTGTAAAACGGTAGAGGACTTTTCTACTCTGTTTAACCCGCTCTACCTGCACATTACGAATGGGGCGATTATTATAAGACATTCTGTATATGTCCTACTATATCTAAATTATCTTTCCTGTCAGGGATCATTATTTCACGACTGCTTCCTGGGTATCTCTGACAGAAGTCTGTATAACGTGGTTGACGCGTGCCCAGAATCTTTCATTGGTGACTATCTGTAAAAGTCCAATGTGGCATTGTCAGGTTCGTAAGTACTATCTTCTTTCGCTTATATAGCATATATCTAAATAAATAAAAGTATCCATACGAATACTAGAATGATTTTCGATATCATTTTTGATCAAAACAATTATAATCACAAGTCACGAATGATATTTATGTAATCTATGTGAGAGAGAGAGGGGGTGGAGAAGGAGAGAGAGGGAGAGAGAGGGAGAGAGGGGGAGAAAGGGGAAGAAAGAGAAGAGAAGAGAGAAGAAGGGAGAGGGATGAGGAGGGGAGAGGGGGAGAAAGAGGAAGGAAAGAGAGAGAGAGAGAGAGAGTATTATCTATATAAACATATATTATATAGAATCATTTTATATTATACATACGTATACAGATGCACAATGCGCAAATGTGTCTTAATTACGACACAATGAGCACATAAAATTAATATATGATATGGACACTTTACATACTAGCAATGAAAACATATCGTTACCATATGCATAATAAAATTTAAATATTTTTCTAAATATATGTATGTATAATATAATTTAATAATATAATTATAAAAAGGACTTATTTTTATATTTCATTGCTATCTCGCTTTCTTTTTTATACATAAAAATAAAAATTGTAATTAACATCAACGGATATTACTTTCCATGTTTGTAATAAAGCTCATGACGCGTTTCTTTAATAAAAATTTCTTGTACATTATTTTTTTTTAAATTATCTTTTCTTCTTTTGTTTCGTTTTTCTTGTGTGTATATATATATATATACATATACAGGGTGGGGCATTTATATTGAGACACCTAAATATCTAAAAAATAAAGCAAGATAGAAAGAAATGTTTCAGACAAAGGTTGTTCGATTGTAAGGGGATTATAAGATGGTGCCATTAGTTTGACCTTGGGTGGAGGCACTTCGAAGATTTCAATGTCAATCTTGTTTTTTAAATGGAAACACCCCAATTTTTTTACATAAATCGATTTCTTGCAATATTCTGCATAAAAAGTTATAGGAGTATGATAGCCAAAAGTTTAATAGTTTACGAGATATTTTATACTTTATTTTATTACTTTACTTCGATATAATTTTACATAAATTATGAAATATCTCATAAAACTATTTATTTTGCGATAATGTTGCCTTAATATTTTAAGCTCAAAAATGAGAGACATTAATTGGTATAAAGAAAACAATACAATTAATTTTAAGAAACAAATTTTATTCTATTAAATGCTCAAAACGATGACCATCAACGTCAATACATTTTCGAATACGTTTAATGACAGATTGATGAACGTTTAACAAAGTCATCCTATCAATATTGCGACAAGCATTTTTAATATGTTCTTTCATATTTTCTGGCGTAGTTGGTACATCTTGATGTACGAATCCTTTAAAAAACCCTCACAAAAGAAAATCTAAAGATGTTAAATCTGGTGAACGGGCAGGCTAATGAACTGTTCCTCCTAGTCCTATCCATCTATTATTATAATCTTTGTCTAATATTTCTCGAGCTTGACGTGTAAAGTGCGCTGGACAATCATCTTGCTGAAACCACATACGCATTCTTAGTTTGAAACATAGTTTATCAAGTAGTAATGATAGTTCTTGATCTAAAAAATCTCTGTACTTTTGTCCATTCAGCGTCCCATCAAAGAAGTAAGGTCCAATTAATGTATCACCGATAATTCCGCACCATACGTTAACACTCCATGGCCGCTGATGTTCAACTTCTCGTAACCATCTTGGATTTTCTACAGTCCAGTAATGCATGTTATGTCGATTGACTTCTCTACAATTTATGAAAGTTGATTCATCAGAAAATAAGACAAAAAAGAAAAATTGTTATTTACTTTTATTTTTTGTTGCGCCCAACGACAAAACGTCACTCGATTTTGAAAATCAGTATTACTTAGCTATTGATGTAATGAGATGTGATACGGGTGGAATTAATTACGTTTAAGTATTCGCAAAACACTTCTTCGAAACATTCCAGTATTACGAGAAGATATTGTGGATTCCTGGCTACTGCTGCTAATATGATAGTTTCATTATTTTCATCAGTGACAGTTCTTGATTTTCTTTCTTTTTCACGAACATCTCCATTTTCTGAGAATTGTTTCACAACACGATAAAATGAACAACGTGATGGAATATTTCTCTCAGGATATCATAATGTGTATAAATTTTGTGCTTCATAGATGTTTCTTCGAGATTCACCATAAATAAAAATCATATTAATTTTTTCTCCCAAAATTAATCTTTCCATTTTAACTAAATAAGTTGTTCTTACTTAAATAGTACACTGTGCACAAGAACGAAATGACTAGCGTAATATTTTTGTACTACATTATTTGCTTCTCAATGAGCAACTAAATAACTTTTATGTCAATGACTTTGAAGACGCGGATTGTATTATTATGTCAATAATTCCTTACCAAATATATACTTTACACGACAAGCATTATATAGCAATAATAATATTATTGTGTGTTTGGTAAAGAATTATTGGCAATACATTCATTGAGTCGTACTACACCAGAAAATATGAAAAAACACATTATAAATGCTTGTCGCGTAAAGTATAAAATATCTCATAAACTATTAAACTTTTGGCCATCATACCCCTATAACTTTTTATACAGAATATTGCAAGAAATCGATTTATATAAAAATGGGGTGTTTCCATTTAAAAAGCAAGATTGACATTGAAATCTCCGAAGCGCCTCCACCCAAGGTCAAACTAATGGCACCATCTTATGATCCCCTTAGAACCGAACAACTTTTGTCTGAAACATTTCTTTCTATCTTGCTTTAGTTTTTAGATATTTAGGTATCTCAATATAAATGCCCCACTCTGTATATACAAGAAAGAAAAAAAAGAGATAAGAATAATGAAATAAATCAATTAATGTAAAAAAAAACAAATAATTGTTAAAAGAAATATATTGTAAATAATTACATACTTTCTCTTAAAAACAATTTTTTTATTCCAATTGATTTGTTTCATTATTCTGTACATAAAAGTATTACGATAAAATTATCGAAAACTAAATATTTTACGAGATATTTTATTTTTTATATCAATATATGTCAGATTTAAAATAACTCAAAAAGTACTTAATGAAAACATATTTTATTATAAAGTTTTGAAAAGGTCTCGGCAAGGACTATAAGAATATATAATAAAAAATAGAGATTTCAATTTAAAAAATTCAATGTGACCTTGATATGACCTTAACAAGACCATCCAAGATCTAACTAATATTCCTATCTCCTTTCCCCAGAACCAAACCACTTTTGTCTAAAAAGTTTCCTTCTAAAACTTGCAGGTTTTGAGATATTTGCGTATATTGATTAAAATGACTCCTGTATATATAGGATATCCGATAAGTAGGTGATTAAACAAAAGATGGATCAAACTGACAAATAAGTCAAAAAGTCCTGAACCATTTTTTTATAACGCATAATAAAGGAGTTATTACTGATTAAGTCTGTCCAATCAGCGCCGACCTTTAGCCGCGCGCTTGGTAGTGTGCATGAGCGCTCCGTTGCCACGACGACGATCACTATCAGGCGAGTGGCTCACCGACGTGCATCCGACTAAAAGTCAGCGCTGATGGGCCAGACTTTACTCAATAATAACTCCTTTAGGCGTTATATAAAAAATGGTACAGGACTTTTCTTTTCAATTTGACCCAATCTGACCTTCATCTTTCGTTTGGTCTCTTACTTGTCGGACACCTTGTATATATATATATATTTGTAATTTTATTTTTATAATATACAATAATTTTCTAAGTAAACTTACCTCTAACTACTTCGAGTTTAATAAGTTCGACAATCTTTTATTTTTTAATAAATATATATTTGACATTAAAAAACACAAATACGTTCCGTTTGAATAAATTAAAATGTTAAGATATACAGGATATCCGGACTTAATCGCATCACCCGTTGTGTGCAGATAGAGGGGGTTAAACTAAATAAGAAAGTCCTTTACCATTTTGCGATTTTTGTAATAATTATTGAGAAATTAATTAAATAGGATCGATCAATTCGCGTGAATATAAGTATGCGGTTAGAAAGGACGGCCCAAAGACAACCCAAAAGTTTGCGGTCGCTAGGTGCGCGACGAAATTTTGAGAGGAGCACTCTACAAATGACAAAGGTTACGTACGAGCGGTACATAACGATAGATTCTCGCATCTTAGCAACCACACATCAATGGGTTGTCCCTTTTTACTGTGCGCTTATACTCACGTAAATTAATCGATCTTTTGTAATTAATTTCGCAATAATTATTACGAAAATCGTAAAATGGTAAAGGACTTTTCTTCTTAGTTTCACCTGCACACGACAGATGATACAATTGACCTCGGACATCCTGTATAAGTAAATTATTTTAGGAAATACAGAGGATAACAAGCGAAAGTCATGGATGGGTGGATACTCCTCCGGAAGCTCCTCTCTTTTCAACAAATGGTAGCAGTTACGTCGCGATAAGTCCGGTAAAAGATGGACCGGCGGGATATTACAAGCATATAACCTGGGCTAATGTGCTCCGAAAACAAGTAGTGCCTTTGACTCATGGGAAATTTGAGGTTGTCAAGATTTTAGTATGGGACCAAGTGAATAATACTATGTAAGCTATATTAAAAATAACATCTTTTAATAAATTTCTATATTAGCATCATCACCTCCGATTTACATCAAAATTTACATGGAGCTTTCTTTCGATCTACAATTAAAAGTCATGATATTTAAAAATCGGGCAAACAAAATGTCGTCCTTCGGGAAAATCATCAAGCAGTATTTTATAATAAAAAACTAAAAATAGCTCTTTGCAAAAAAATTTATTCCTTCAAGCGACTTTTTCAAGCATGAGTTTCATATTAGTTATATGTTTAAGTATTTAGTTGTACATTTAAAGATGCGATCCGCTTAAAGAATGGGTTCCGTTCCCCTACAGGGGGGCTTCACTTTCGGAAGATATAACCTAACCCAAACTAAATTTTAGTTTTAAATCAGAAATAGGTTTGGATTAGGTTACATCTCCTGAAAGTGGAGCTCCCCCGTAGGGGGGGTAGGGCGGAAACCATTATGTCCATGCATAGGGGAAAGTAGGGTAAAACTGGGTAGGCGGTCAAATCGGATACCTCTGTTTCTTCATGATAAGTGCTATTATCTTTGGCTAACTTATGTTATTAGTTGTAAATTGATGCCATCATTATTTAGAGGTGAACAGTGCCCATGTGCACACGATAATTTTTTTTTTTTAGAGAAGTTCAAAATTTTCAGGTTAAAAAAGATCGAGGCAACAATTGAGTCCTTATGGACTTTTTCTACATAGAACATCTGCTTTGGTAAATGCAGCATTGCATTCTGTACATATTAGAAAATATATCGCATTAGTTTTGACGCAGTAGTCTCTTTGTACCGGTCTCTTTGCCGGAATATACAGTCGTGTTTGTTATTTTCTTTATGTTGGGACAAAACCGGATACCTATACATCTCATGTAATAAAAAGAAAAAAAATTGTCATCCTGACTTTGTCTCCCTGCAAAAAACAATTGGAAACGAAAATTATTACCCAGAAAAAGAAACAACTTTTGAAAAAAAAAGCTTTTTAAGATCCCTAAAGTTAAAAAATTAAATAAGAAAGTTCTGCAGCAATGTAGAACAAGAGAATATATTTGTGATTTTTGTCAATAAAATACAGGGTTGGGAAGTAACGCGTTACTTGTAACGCCGTTACCGTTACAGTTACTTTTTTTCGGTAACTGTAACGGTAATGGCGTTACAAATTTTATTTGTAACGGAAAAAGTAACTTTGTTACATTTTTCGGTAACGAGTAACGAATTTAACAGTTACTTTTATCGTTACTTTTTTCAAATTTTTTGATTTATTTAAGATATTATTCTTGCTATTGTGCGTGATAAAATTTTTATCTTAACCGTAAAGCCGTAAGCAAATCGACCAATTAGCATTCTTATTATGTTGTAAAAATGCTTGAATGTGATTGATCAACTTATGGCTCTTGCAGACCAGTGCGATGACGCGACGCGCGATATCCAATGAGAACTTTATCTTTTCGGAAAAGCAGAACTCTCATTTACTACCAGTTCTAAGTACCTTGCAACGAAAATTAGAAAATCTCAATAAATCTGACCTTATAGATTGCCATTCATTAGTTGAAGCTATTCAGCAAGGTTTAAATAAAAGGTAACTTATTAATTTGATTAATACATATGTTATTTAATTTTAAATAAGGATTTAATTGAAAAATATTATTTTATTTTAAACTATTGATTCAAAAGTATTAATTTCAATAAAACAAACAATGTCGCTTAATTTACTATATTTGATTTTAGATTTCTTACAATATTTGAAACAAAAGAATTAATAATAGCAGCATGTTTACATCCAAAATTTAAGTTAAACTGGTTAACCGGAGAAAAAAGAAAACGTGCTGAAAATTACTTGGAGGATTTATTGGGAATCCGATCAACTGAAAATTCTTCAAAAGCTGGAAAATCTGACGATCACGATGATTTTTTCATTTTTGAGCAAAAAATGGTGCGAAATGAATCTGAACAAGAAGAATTGCAACGGTTTTTAAAATCAAATAATTGTAATATAGAAATGTTAAACGACTATCCAAAACTTAAAAAACTTTTTATTAAATATAATACAGTTCTACCAAGCAGTGCATCTGTAGAAAGAATGTTTAGCATCGGTGGCTCTGTATTAACACCACAAAGAGGGCATTTAAATGATGATACTATGGAGCAACAAATTTTATTAAAAATTAATAAAGAATTTTGTTAAAATTTAATCATTTATTTTGTAATAAACCTTGAATGAAATCTTGCTTACAATTTTTTAAAAGTTTTTCTAATGCAAAATAATTTATTAGTTTGTATTGTAAAAAAGTAACGGAAATTGTAACGACTCGTTACTTTTTAGTAACTGTAACGGTAACGAGTTACTTTTTAAAATTGGTAACGAGTAACGGTAACGAGTTACTTTTTAGAAAAAATAACGGTAATGGTAACGAGTTACTTTTATAAAATAACTTTCCCAACCCTGATAAAATATATCTTTGTCTTGTATTTTGATTAAAATAAATCTAGATTTTGTAATTGCATAGTGTTTTACATGTTTTCAAAAAGGTATTCGATTTTACTCTACCGACAAAAACGGATATTTTGACTTCTCTAAAAAATCTTGTTATCCTTGGTATCCAAAATTTTTTTTCCAGCCACTAGTTTCATTTTCTCATAGTTTAAGGTCTACTAAAGATTACTAACGGTCAAGCAATTTTGTTTTACTCTCTGATTTTTTGTAAGAAGAGAAATCCAAAAAATTCTCGGTTTTACCCTATTTTTCCCTATATTTTACAAGGAGAAGATTTCCACCCAACAATTCTTGTGTGGAAAGTACATGCGTGGACGCAGTGGATTACCTCCCTCTCCCCCCCCCCCCACAAGGGACTCCACTTTCGAAAGATATAACCTAACTCAAACCTATTTCTGATTTAAAACTAAAATTTGGTTTGGGTTAGGTTATATCTTCCGGAAATGAAGTCCCCCTGTAGGAGAGCGGAACCCATTCTTTAAGCGGATCGCATCTTTAAAATATAAGCTTGGTAATTTATATCAAAATATATCCAGTCTGTTGCAAGCATCGATCAGTCACTATTTTCAATTGTTAAGGGAATCCCGACCTTTATTTTTTTTACCGACTAAACGCAATTTTTTGGTTTTGCCAGCTTTGTAATGGCTATACAGTATTACAAATGCAAAAAATTGCTTTCGATCGGTAAAAAAAATGATGGTCAGGATCACCTTAATAGCGCTTGAAGCGACCACTTGACGATTTTCCCCAAGAACGATATATTGTATTTGCCCGGTTTTAAAATATCATAACTTTTAATTGTGGATCGAAAGGAAACTCCATTATGTCAAATTATGAGGCAAATCGGAAGTGATATAATGTGACGCTAATATAGAAATTTACCAATCTTTTTTAATCAAATAAATATATTTTATTAATTTTGATTTTTTTTTACTGAGATAAATATATTCTTTGTTTCCAAAAATGTTTTGTTATATTAAATAAATTATAATTTGCATATAATAGAAATTATATTTAAAATACACTATTTAAAAATTTAATATAAAAAAATATTAATTTGAGGATAAAAAATTATTTATTAAAATAAAGAAAACCTATGTTTTTGAAACAAGCAAACAAAAATTAAAAAATATATTTTAAAGAGAGTAATTTAGTATAATAAAAATAAAAAAACTTATTATTTTATTTGCAAATAAAAGGATATTTCATTTTATATTTGACTAATTCAAATATATTTGCTGCTTCATTGAAATAATTAAATTCTCTTTGCAAGAATTTAAATAAATAATGTTTTTATTAACAAAATTTTTTGGGGGATTTAGAAGTTTTTTTCAATGTAGTAATCCACTAGCTAATTTATTATTTTTGTGCAGTATTAAAGAAAAGAGATTAATGCAATTTAATATAAAAACAAAACTTGCACTTTTTCTCATCAGATATTTCATCGGTATTCCATCCATGAGACCGGGCCAGAGACATCTCTATCGTGTAAGCTCTACTCTTCCTCGTACAGGATCGCCTTTGCATCCTGCTGTATGCCTCACATGTACTATTTCATCCGATATGACGAATAACGATGAAAGCGAATATCGGACTAGTTCTTCAAACGCTCGTCAGAATGGTCAGACCAATCCAAATGAATGGCATCAGGATCACTATGAGAGCCAAACCGATAATATTGACAATAAGGAAAATCGTCAAGCAAAAGATACCTCCAAAAAGAACAAGTCAAAAAACAGAAATATTTCAAGTGAGTTCTAAGATTATTCTTCTGATTAAGGCAATATAGGCATTGCAAATGTTTTGACTCGAAGCTTAATTTGAAATAGGATAATCACCTTATGGCAATCGCATGAATTTTAATAAGTTTAATATTTATAACGATGTTCTATCTCATTTTTAACATTTATTAGCAGACAATTCTATTACTTCCTACTTTTCAAATATATAATATGTTTGATACTGCTACTATTAAACACTTGGCTTATTTGTTGCATATGCCAATTCTGCACATAAATATTGCATGTTAATTTTTAGAATTGTAACCTTCTTTTTTGATACCACGAAAGTTTATACGTGACCATGTAAATTATTAAGTGAAATTATAAATGTTGCTTATATTTATTTTATTCATACGCCCCTGTACGCTAATATTTTATTTTGGCAGCTCTTAATTATCTTTTTGCTATCACAACTGAAACCTTAATTAACACATTGCACATTCCAAGTAACGCAAAAAATGATCTCTCTATTTATTATTTACAGAAGACTATCGTCCACATTACAGTACATGTAATATTAAATTGGTAAATAATTTCTGATGTTCTACTATACTTATTCACTATGATGCGGCAACACATTTATTTCGCACGTAATCTAGAAACGTAGCATCTATTTTCTTGAAATATGAAGTAAAAACAAATAAAAGAAACTGGGCTGAATATAAGAGCGCGGTTACATTTGCACAAATATTTAAATTATTTATTCCGGTAAATTTCGTACGTTTCGTTCTTGGTATCGGACCATCTTCAGCGAATACTGTACAAATAAACCAAAGAAACAAAACATGTGGATCAAAGATTACATGAACAAAAAAACATACGGCGGTTACATACGTGTTGATCAAAGTATGCGCATATCTCGAGTCATAGCCTACAGTGTTGGTGGGAAAATGAGATGAGTCTTCCTCCGGTGCCAGCCGTGAAAGAAGAAAGTCACGTAAAGGACCATTCTAATTTCCTCTTTATTTCTAAGACTTACTGTAACACATGTATGGAGGTGTTAAAATTAATAATCTAATAAAGCGTCGGAGATAAAACAGAGGCGACTCATCTCAACATAGAGAATACTACGGGTTAGTGAAAATAAGACACAACTGTCGGTTGTTAGATAGAACTTGCATATGATAATGTCAAATAAATCAATAGTTTGCGCATGACATTGTAACAAGAACAAATAAATAATAAATATAGACTATCCACAAGAACAGAAAAATAAGCGTCTGTGACGCATCAACGCGCGCTGAATTCAGATTTTTAAATTCTTGATAGATTTTCTACAATCGTAGTATATGCCTAGTGTAAACTCTCCGTATCGCTCTGGAGATTTAAACTTTTAGTTTGTCGTTTTATAAAAATCATCTCCGAACGTTTCCCATATATATGTTCTTCATCCAATACTTCCACGTTATCGTTTATTCGCGTGCATAAAGATAATCTGTACAAAGAACTACGCAGCAACGTAGTCTACAAAATCTCCTGCAAAGACTGCGATGCATCTTATGTCGGCCAGACAAGCGGACTTTTACCTAACAACCGGCAGTTATGTCTTATTCCCATTGACTCGTAGTGTTCTCGATATTGAGGTGAGTCGCGCCTTCGTTTTATCTCCGACGCTTTATTAGATTATTAATTTTAACACATCCATACATGTGTTACAGTAACTCTTAGAAATAAGGAGGAAATTAGAATAGTTCTTTACGTGACTTTCTTTCTTCATGACTGGCACCGGAGGGAGATTCATCTCATTTTCTCATCGGCACTGTAGGTCATAACTCGAAATATGTGCATACTTTGATTAATACGTATGTTTTTTTGTTTATGTAATCTTTGATCCACATATTTTGTTTCTTTGTACAGCACTTGCTAAAGATGGTCCGATATCAGGACCGAAACGTACGAAATTTACCGGACAAAATTTACCGGGATAAATAGTTTAAATATATGCGCAAGTGTAACCGCGCTCGGCTCTTAAATTGCCTAGTTTCCTTTGTTTGTTATCTTCGAGAGAGCCTTTATTTTATATTTATGAAATAAAAAGTTTCATATTTCTCTTACTTTGTCTTATCGATATCTTTCCTAATTAGAAAACTTTATAGAAATTTTAGTAAATATTGACAAAAGAGGACCCAACCTCAATGACCTTGATCTTGACATATGTTGTCAGGGTCATCATCCTGAGTAACTCTCAAAAGGTTTTAGCCGTCGCTCGTTTACTGAAAAGTTATTAACAAACAAAGATTTGTATAAATCAAGGTTTGTACGTAGTATGACAATGAAAAAATTGATATTGGACTTAGTTTACAAAAATAATCCTTTGTATACTACACAATTTGTAACCGTATATTTCTTTTAAAATTATTTAATTAATAATTATTTATTCGGCGGGCGGTTCTCCGATGCCCACGGTATACCTTCGGCGCGTATTTCGACTATCGATCTCGCGATCCACAAAAATTCCCGGAATCGCAAAATAAACCAAGTTGGGCGCCAGGTACGGCAGGCCGCACCATTCACGATAAACGCAACACCAAAAGATAATCGCGCGACCGATAATTAACGCGACGGCAAAATTCCGCGGCTATTCAGTATACCCGAAATGGTAGAGGGGGGGGGGGGGTTCGGGGAAGACGGGAGAAATCTTGAGAGTCGAGAACACGGGAGCCAAAATGAGCATTCGGTCGATTAAAACAAAGATAACAATAATATATTTAAAACGAAAGAAACAAGAGTATAGAGTAGTTCGTATAAATAATAGCCTTGGATGACAGTAATTATTTTACAGGCGAATAAGATATATTATTTCCGCGGAGATCGGCACGACCGTGCGCAACAGTATCAAATTACCGGGCGTCTTACGCGCTCTAACTCGACTTCTCGGCCGCGAGGATTTCCGCCGTACGAGACTTAATTAGGCCGCGACAGCTAAAGAAATCTCTCGAATACGCCGGTAACTACTTTACGCACGCTCGTGAATCCGCTTCGATATAATAGAAAATACTAGTTTGCACGACTCATATCGGTCCGTTGGTCCGGCTCGCGGTAAGCCGATATACGTCTCAATAACAAGGACGGTGACCTTTCCGTTGAAATACCGAATATCTAACTCGCAGGACTCGCGGAAACTAATAGCGGGCTCACAGACACCCGATAGATTTATTGTACGAAGTTTTAGGATTTCGCTTTCTCCTGACTCTAATTTCTTACAATACTCACAAAACACGCGCTAACAATACACAGAAACAATACGGAAACTATCAATAACGACTGTGGTGTACGAATCGCGCGGCGCAATACTTTGCGCGAGTCGGAATATCGATCGCGTGAACGCAAAAATCACGATAATTCACAAAATATTATACAGACAAACGCGAAAATAACACTAATGACTGTCGGCGGCGGCGAAGTGAATAGAGAGAGACTATTTTACCTAATTCGGATGAGCGACATGTGCCCGTCGGCCGTGCGACTTAATCTACCAAAAATATTCACCAAGTTAATCCACCAAAACGCGTGGCTCGACAACTATTAAGGGCGCGACTCATCCGAATTAATTACCTACAATTATTCGGCAACAAAATCGGTCGACGATGCTCGTCCCACCGGCAGGAATATCTCGGCCTTTCCTTTGCGATCTCGTGCTCGCTCGCACGCTCTGGGCGACCTGCGTCCTTCCTAAAGGCTCGCCGAACAGTGCCGAGCGAGAGTCCTGCAGACAGGAGACACGCCGGCGCGATAAATCGCTATCGCGCCACTTGTGGCGCTTTCGCGTTATGCAGGGCCGTCCTGCGATCCTCGCGATCCTTGTTGTCATCACGGCCGTGTTGGTGGTTTCATCACCCCAGAGTTTCCCAGATTTTCTTGTTCGGCTTAAAGGTGCGGGCTTACGGCTGCGCCCGATCGGCTCTCTTCCCTATTTGATGGAATAGGTTCCGGATTGAGAGTCCGCTCGTCGCCCCGTCCTTGGGACTCCAACGCTTCGTGCGGGTGGAGTGGCCCCCCCGTTGGCCGGATTATTCCGGCCCTCCACTTTCCTTTCCTGCCGTAAGAAATATACATTACCGGCAGCGATGTTTACTAGCCACCAAAAGTGTCTTTTAATAGTTAACAATTACGACCTGACGTCTCCTGTGTCCTTGGTGTCCTGGACTCCCGCTCTTCTCTCTTCCTCTCCTTCCGCCGGATGGGATCCCGCCGCTCGACCTTGTGCCGACAACCAATTCGCGGGCTCTTTTCGAGCTTACATTTTCGATTTTTTTCTAACCAAAAGTCAGATCCCGCTGATCTGACCATCGGGCCGCTCTCTCCCTAAATTAGGAAGACGCAGGCCCCCGAAAAACCGCTCCCGATCGGGCCATTCGGCCCTTGTGCCGGACGTCTCAAAAACGTCACGTCACGACACATACACTTAAATAAACATACAAGTTTGTATATAGGGCGTTCAAAAATAAAATATTACTATGTTAAATTAATTATTTATTGGATATAGTTTGCTCATTATTTAAAAAAAGGTAAACCTTCGGAAAACCCATCTATATGAAATAATAGGTAATAATATCCAATTCTTATGTATTTTTGCCTCCTGAACATAAATATGAAACTTAAAAATGGCGGTCGGACTTGCAAATCTAAGAAAAACGCAAAAATCCAACCAAACGCGGGTCAACCTTCGGAAAATTTATCTATATATATAAATAATGGGTAAGAATACTTAATTCTTATGTATTTTTGCCTCCTGAACACGAATATGAAACTTAAAAATGGAGATCGGACTCGCAAATCGAAGAGAAACGGAGAAATCCAACCAAACGCGAAAATTCAACCCATGTCCAAGGGATGCATTTTTATTAGTAATAATTCACCCCTGGGATATAGGTTTGGGTTAGGTTATATCTTCTGGAAGTGGAGCCCCCCCGTAGGGAGGGGGGGACGGAACCCACTATGTCCACGCATACACTTTCCCATCCACACAATAATTGTGGGATGGACTTCGTTTCGCGTTGTAAAATATATGCGGAAGAGCGGAACCCCTCCCCCTGCCTATGCGTTCGATTTATTACACATGAATAAATGATTTTGCTAAAATACGCTCTATTAAATGTACATAGTGTCAGAAAAATTATGTTTTATTTAGTAAACTTTTTTTATTAATAATTTTTTAATGAACAACGAGCGACGGCTAAAACCTTTTGAGAGTTATATCAAGGTCAAGGTCATTAAAGCTGGGTCCCCTTTTGTCAATATTTATCGAAATTTTTTTACTAACTTTTCGTATTGTTTATATACAGGGTGTATCCTAAAATGTGGGAAATATTGCAATGGGAGATTTAGGACACAAAAATAAGAGAAAAAGTTCATATAAACATATGTCCGATATGACCTAGTTTTCAAATTATAGCTTGTTTTATTTTCCAACAGAGTTAAGATAGCATACTTGGATATCGGTTTCCTGGTAGATGGATAGGCCATGCTGGTTCTATTGCCTGGCCAGCCCGCTCTTCAGACCTGAATCCACTCAATTATTACTTGTGGGGGCATTTAAAATCCATTGTTTACAAAACACCCATTGACAACGTCGAGATACTTTGTCAACGTGTTAAAGATGATTGTCGGGAAATTCAAGCAATACCCGGAATTTTTGAAAAGTCAGACAATCTATGATGAGACATGTTAAAACCTGTATTCAAGTTAGAGGTAGTCATTTTGAGCACTTCCTGTAACCGTAATTATCTTAATCCTGTTGAAAAATAAAACAAGCTATAACGTGAAAACACGGTCATATCGGACATATGTTTATATGAATTTTTTTCTCTTATTTTTCTGTCCTGAATCTCTCATTGCAATACTTCCCACTTTTTAGGATACACCCTATATAGAATGTTCCAGCTCAGGTCAATGAAACTTCAAGACCTTATAAGAAATTGAATTTGGAAAAAAGTTCCTATAAACATAGATCTGGAAACGCTTTGTTAAAAAGTTATAGCTAAGAAACTCTCTGTAAATATAATTAGTTATAATCATTTAATAAGAACATTTTTATGTTTGCATTTGCAATGTTTGCATTATGAATGTAGTATTTACACAAAAATCATCAAAAGGTGATTTTTTCAAGTTTCTGCTTTTTCGTTGTTATGAGTTTATTTTCTTTTGAACAACTTATAAAAATTAAATGAAATTGATGTAATTTAGTTTCTTATTTAATTACCCACATCAGATTTATTTTATTACTTTTTTCAAATGAATAAAAGAATGAATTTTGAATTTATTTTTAAAAATCATCAGAAAACGTGATTTTTCGACTACAATATAACTTTTTAACGAAGCGTTTCCAGACCTATGTTTATAAGAGCTTTTTTGTTCCAAGTTCAATTTCTTATAAGACCCTGAAATTTCATTAACCTGACCTAAAACATCCTGTATAAACCTTATATGAATATACAGAGTGTTCCTAAATTCTTTGTAACATTTTGAGACGAAAATTTTAATACGAAAATGTCGAGCCTATAAATAGTTTTCAGGTGGGAAAAATTATATATACGTATATATATATATATATATATATATATATATATATATATATATATATATATTGTTGCGTCCGCGGATCGAAATCGATATAACTCGAATCCGCGTGACACAACCGACACTCGCGTACCGCAAGTAAATAATTAACACTCCTTTGAAAGAACGAAAGGAACTTTAATATAATAACACAGAACAATATTATACAAGGAACACAGAACAATAACGGTTATCGTAATCTCGAATACGTCCGCCCGGAATGGCATCCGTCGCGAGACTCTAAGATGGCCGATCTCTCTTCAGATGAACGCCGTTGTTTAACAACAACCCTTAGCAACGTTCTCCCGGAGACGGGTACAGCAGATTCAGGAATAACGGTCACAGACGACCCGCAGGGACGCAACAATATATATATATATATATATGATGTCCCATTTTAAAAGTTCCACCCTCATAACTTTCCAGGATCAACGTTTGAAACAAAACGACTCCGATAAAAGTTGTAAGGAACAAAGAGGGTTAGCTAATAGTGATCTTGGATTTGACATTAAAGGTCATTTTCAAGGTCATTTAAAGGTCAACTTCTGTTTTTTAAATGGGAACCCCTATTTTTGATCCCGGATTCTGAAAGAGCGGAAAATTTTACATTAGAGTTGTAAGGGATCATTTCACGTTCAGATGATCATTCGAGGGTCCATCGCCTGCGTTCAGTCATCGATATGCTACTCGATGTCCAGGACCCATGACGAGGACATAGCAGGAAGAATTTTCAGGTCCCATTTTAATCCAGCCAATGAAGGCAAGACTCTGAGCCCGGCCGATGAAGGCAAGATCGTGATGAACCCGACCAATAAAGGCAAGAATCTGAGCCCGGCCGATGAAGGCAAAACCATTAATAATCCAGCCAATGAAGGCAAGATTGTGCAGAGTTCCAATGAAAAAAAAATTTGATGTTCCACCGAATTAGATTTTCGAAAATGCCCCCATTATTGCTAATACATAGCTGTATTCTCCGTTCAAAGTTTTGAACAGTTGACAAAAGTACATGTCTTGGTATGTTCCTGCAAGCATCAGTGATTCATTGCACCATATTTTCTCTGGTTGTTGGTGCATCTGCATAGACCATATTTTTCAAAAAGCCCCAGAGAAAAAAGTCAAGACTTGTTAGATCAGGAGATTTGGGGCACCACTCAACATGGCTACTAATTCCTATCCACCGACGGGAGTATGCAAAAATCGTTGAACGATGCAAAAATCGTTAAACGATTCTGCTCCTATGAGCAGGTGCCCCATCTTCCTGGAACCACATACGTTGTCGTGTTTGCAGATCAACATTGACTAAAAGATCTGGTAATTCATGTCTTAGAAAATGGAGATATCTAGCTGAGTTGACATTTCCTTCGAAAAAATAAGGCCCAATTAAATAACCATTCACAATACCGCACCACACTATGAGACTCCAGCGCTGTTGGTGATCAACCTTACGGAACCAATGTGGATTTTCTACAGACCAATAGTGACAGTTATGTCGGTTTAGTTGGCCTGTGTTATGAAAAGTAGCTTTACCAGAAAACATAACGTATCTGAAAAATTCTGGATCTTGACGTAACATCGCTTGAGCCCAATTACAAAATGCTAATCTTCGTTGGAAATCATGAGGAAATAAGCCTTGGGTTAAGGCTATGTGATAAGGGTGGAAATTATGCAGTCTCAAAATTCTTTGAGCCGGATGCCAGATTGCACTTCTATTTGTCGTAGTGAAATATGTGAATCTAAATTGACCATAGCTAACACTACAAGAACTCGTGGATCGTTCCACTCGATTGTCATAATACGACGACTGTCGTATTCTACGAAGTCCCTATCTCTCACGTCTTTCAATTTTGGCAATCACATTATGAGCAGGATGCTGACCTCTGCCAGGGAAACGTCTACGATATAATCGTTCTGCTGCACGATAATTATTACGACACTCTCCAAGAATTAATAGAATGTCAACAATTTCATTCCTTGTGTAATCCGGCATGTTTACAAAGTACGAAGAAATTCAGAAAGATAAATTCACGTTACGTACACACTGTGGCAGGTAGAAGAGATTTTACAATAATACTTACAATAAACTATCAATAATATGATCAGTTGATCGAGAAAAAGAACTGAGAAATTTTTAATGACAAATTTCAAATAATTTTCAAAATTTCCAGAAATTATTAAAATTTAAGAAAACTTCTGAGAATTCTGGGATTCTGAGTTAGTAACTTTTTGAACCGAATTCTGAGTTATGACCTTTGTCTTATTTTTCTCACACTTTGAAAATGAGGGTTAAGGTACAATTCAAGGTCACCAGATGGTGGCCTCCGATGACCTCGACAATTTTTATGGAGATCATTCTTTCGATATATTGCTATCATGACAAGATACCAACCTGGGAAATACGGGAGAGATTTGACCTTTAGATGACCCCTAGGGTCAATTTGATATACAACTCTAATTTTTTCACTCTTTCAGAATCCGGGGTCAGAAATAGGGGTTCCCATTTAAAAAATGGAAGTTGACCTTCAAATAACCTTGGAAATGACCTTTAATGTCAAATCCAAGATCACTATTAGATAGCCCCCTTTGTTCCCTACAACTTTTATCGGAGTCGTTTTTCTTTAAACGTTGATCCTGAAAAGTTATGAGGGTGGAAATTTTGAAATGGGACACCCTGTATATATACACATGTGTGTTAGAAAAGTCTGGAAACGGTTAAATATCTCGAAAACGAAATTTTTCTGAGAAAAATGTTTCGAACCAGAGTTGTAGGGTTTTAAAAGTTCTAATTAATCCGTTTGATCTCGAGTGGAGGCGCCAAGGAGAGGTGAAGGCCAACATGATTTTTTTAAATGGAGACGTTTCCAAAACACTACTTGATGACCTATTTTTGTTGAGAATTGTCTCAGTTATGAACTTTAGAATTTACGGTGCTGCATTAGTATTATCCAGGATGTACCGCATGAAGGTTGCATGGTTGTACCTTACACCTGCGTGTGTGCGTATGCGTCTGTGTGTGTGTGTGTAGCAAAGAAGGGTCCGATAACCACATGCGATTTCCACATGTAGTATCCTTAAAAAAAAAAAATGTCGACGGGTTTTTGGTTTTTGGACCCATCTTTATCGAAGAAAATTTATTACATGCTTGATACTAGATCGTATTCGTCATACAAGTAACAAATTATTTATTCGTAGTATATCAAGTCAAAGTAATTTCTTTTGCAAAGGAAGAAATTATCTTCGGTAGTCGCCAACATGATATTGACTGAAAGGGAAAGAATTACAATATTGATGATGCGAGGATATAGTGACCGTGTTAGGTCCTTCAAACAAGTAGCGACTTTGTTTAACGATACTTATGCAGATCATGAACCAATTTCAAAGTCTACCGAAACCTGCTAACTTGGGAGACCTTAGGGAACGCATACCGCATCAAGTAAATCTTATCTCACCAGAAATGAGACGAAACGTTTGAAATGAATTTTACCTACGATTAGGTCATTGTCAAGCAGCAGACGGAGGACAATTTGAACACTTAATTCAGTAAAAACCCGTCTACACACACACACGCGCGCGCGCGCGCGCGCGCGTGTAAGGTCCGACCATGCAACCTCCACGCGGTACATCCTGGATAATACTAATGCTAGCGGCACCGTAAATTCCAAAGCTCATAACTCAGACAATTCTCAACTAAAATAGGTCATCAAGTAGTGTTTTAGAAACGTCTCGCTGTCATCTTTAATACTGTGTCATAAAAAATGGGGTGTTCCATTTTAAAAAATTATGTTGACCTTCACCTTGCCTTGACGCCTCCACTCAAGGTCAAACGGATATGATCATTAAATAGAACTTTTAAAACCCTACAACTTTGGTTCGAAACATTTTTTTCAGAAAAATTTCGTTTTTAAGATATTTGACCGTTTCCAGATTTTTCTAACACCCTGTATATAGTATTGGGTTATTACCAACCAGAGAGATTATATGATATTCTTTTTCTTTTCTTGAATACGGTAAAGACACAAAGCCATTCTAAACAGCTTAAGATCAGCGTTCATAGTATTAAAATCACAATTACATTAAAAATCTATATACAGGTTTTTTTTCCATCAGGACGTATATTTTGATGAAAAATTGCTTCAAAAATAAAACTTACTTTGTATTTTTTTTTAACCATTATTTCACATATTCCTGTTACATAATGGTTATTGTTCTCGACATTAGTACTTACACACGGATATACTTACATATAACTTTTTAATGTTTCTTTTTGCCTTCTTATACGATATCAATCAATATTTTTAAACATTGAATAATGTGTATAAATTTATATATGCTAAACGCGCGCTAGCCAAAGTCTTATAGTTGTTCGCACTATGCGTGTACAGTATCAATAATGTTGTATCATTTATGTGCTTCAGATGTGTTTAGCTCCGAACTCTTAAAGGATCTTATCGCACAATTTTTTACATAAAAAAAATGATCAATTTTCTTTTTTTCAATATTTTACTATTATTATCAGAAATATGCTAAATATCGTGCATGATTAAAAAATTGGAAATACAATACAACAAATAACATTTTGTTTTGTTGCAATAGAGATTTAATATATAAATGTGCATTTAAGTATAATATGTGGTGTGATTTTAATTCAACTATTTGTTATATTAGAGTATATGTCATTTTGACTCGAATATGATATATAAAGTGTAACAGAGCACCCGTATCAGCAGTTTTTTAAAGAAACAATGCATTTTCATGAAAAATGTTTCATGCAAAAGTTGTAGAGCTCTAAGTGGCGTATTATATAATAATATTAGTATAACCTTGAATAGCACCGTCAAGGTCATATAAAAATCACTTTGAATTTTTTAAATTAAAATCTCTATTTTTTATTGCATATTTTTATAGCCCTTGTCGAGACCTTTTCAAAACACTGTAATAAAGTATTTTTTCATTAAGTACTTTTTGAGTTATTTTATATTTTAATCTGACATATAAAAAATTAAATATTTCGTACAATATTCAGTTTTCGATAATCTTACCATAATACTTTTATGTACAGAATAATGAGACAAATCAATTAGTGCAAAAAAACCAATAATTGTTTTAAAAAATACATTGTAAATAATTTTCTTAAAAACAATTATTTTTTTATACTAATTGATTTGTCTCATTATTCTGTACATAAAAGTATTAGGGTAAGATTCGATATTGAAAACTAAATATTTTATTAAATATTTTATTAATAATTGTTTAATTTTTATCAAATACGTCAGATTAAAATATAAAATAACTCAAAAAGTATTTAATGAAAAAATATTTTATTATAGTGTTTTGGAAAGCTCTCGAGATAAGTTACAAGAATATGTAATGAAAAATAGGGGGTTCCATTTAAAAAACTCAAAGTAATTTTTATATGACCTTGACGGTGCTATTCAAGATCATACTAATATTATTATATAATACGCTCTACAACTTTTGCATGAAACATTTTTCACGAAAATGCATTGTTTTCTCAAAAGTTGCTGACGGGCGCTTTGTTACATCCTATATTTAATTATACATGAGAAATTAACAGAAAATTATTATAAATCAAAATAATTATATTAAATATGACATTTGCCTTTCTTAAAATTTTAATTCCTTTAAAAGTCTATTTGCACGCGTATATTAGATAACTTATAAATAACAATGTTTAATGTTCAATTACTTCTTCTATATATATATATATATATATATATATATATATATATATATATATTGTATATATTTTAGATATTCATGATTCGAATGACACTTAAGCAATATCAATGACGAGCAGCAAAATCACTCTGAAAGAAATAAAGATTCATTTGTAAGATCATCTTAAAATCCCTCATATTAAAATTAAAATGAACTGGACGATAAAATATTATCTTTGAGATACCCCTTATTGCATACGTAGGGTCCTGTTAAGAGGCTACCTGGATTTTTTGGACCATTGTTGTCCTGCCATACAGTCACCTCCTTTCCTTTATAGAGATTTCTTAACAGCCGGCTTTATTGGTAATCTACGACAATAATACCGACGCCTGGTGCCGATGATGCGGCATTCTCGAATCTACAACCTCCTTCTTTTGTACCATTTTCTTGCCGTCTTAAGTGTGTGAGTGCTGACAGAGAGAGACGGACGGTATCCACGAGTAATCAATCAGGTAGAGACAGTACGCAACTAAACAATATCTGTTAGTTGGCAATATACAGAATGTTCATCAATAAATGTACTTCATTGCAACTATAAATTTCTTGATCGATTTTGAGTTTATTTTCTCCGTCAGCAAAAATATCGGAGACAGTCAATGTTTATCGCAACTTTGTAATGATGCACCCCCTATCGTTACCCGGCACGTAGACCAGCCAGAAGTCTGCCGCCCGGCGACCACCAATCGGATAATGGCAGAGGCACATAGCGCCCTATTTTAAACGTTTCATTACAAACAACCGGGCGGCCGTTATACGGCCGCCGTTACGAAAAGCTCTAGAAGACCGAGCACAACCGAGTGCTGCCGGAAGAACCCGAGCGTCACCCGCCGAAACGCCGCGTCGTTCCGCCCGCCGAAGGGAAACGACGCGTTTACCGTTATAATTACCCGCCGAAAAAAACATGTTATTATTCCCACCCGGGGGCAAATGACGCGGCTACCGTTAGATGCTCGGGTATAAAACGGCAGCATTTTTACATCCTGGCACCAGACCGGTATCTGATCCAGCTCGAGCAGTACACACAAGATATTCCGAAACCGATCCTGATAAATACACAAACACAACGGAGCGTGGGGTTGACGAGTTCGCAGCCTTCGCCGAGCATTCTTGGAATCTGCATCGCTTGCGTTTCCTCTCAACCCTTCCGACCGAATAGATAAAGAGCGGAGTCCTCGAGCGTTCTCGAACAAACGATCTACCATCCGACCATTCCGACCAGACGGACTGTGGATTGGCGGGTTCGCCACCCCGTCGAGCTTTCTCGACTCCGAACGGTCATCTTTACTCCGCGTACGGAATAGGGACAGCGAGTTTGCTGCCCGATCGAGATTTTTCGATATCCGACCGCATCCCGAACAGCTGAAAATACGCGTCTATCGTAGACGCAAAAAAAACCGTCGCGCCGAGATAATCCATACAGCGTTTTTATATACACGGCGCCCGTCACAACAAACACGACCACGCACCACGCCGAATATCTGTCGCTTAGATATCAATATTGTACGCCTTGCGCTCAATTTGTGTAATCTTCCGCATTTATTTATTTAATAAAACCGCGCATCTAACAGCGATCGCGTCCGCACACCGCCGCGCGCGGTGTATGTAATCATTGCCGAAAAAAGGCAAATAAAGAAATTGACTTACAACTATGATCTATCATCGTGTCTCACCACTTTCTCGAGCCCTGATCACGACAGAGCTTTATCCAACCTCACGAAAGCGGCCCGTCACAACCTTTCAATTTTTAACATTATATATTCAATTAGCTCCAATTTAAAGATTTATTGAAGTAAAATTTATTTAAATATGATTTTATATTTCATTTTTTCTTGTTTCTTTAAAGCTTCTAAAATTTTTAAAAGTATCTTCAGTTTTTCAATCGCTTCTACAAAAAATTTTAAATATATTAAACTACTTTAAATAACATATAACATATATCGCAAGTCCCAAACAATCCATATAAATTTTGGTGTTGGTTTAACATGACACAGATATGTTAAATGATAACACTAATATTATATTGATATTTCAACACAAAATAAATGCAACCTTTATAGTAATTTGAAATATATTTTGTATAAAATTAATATATTTATAATAATAAAATTAACTTAGAAAAATGTTATTGATGCTCTATAATCACTCTCACTCTTATAGACTAAAATCAATATTTTTTTTGTGTAAATTTTGATAAATCAATTCTATCACTAATAATATGGAACATATATATTTATTATAAACTAAAAATATATGCACATTATTGTATAATATTAATTGTATATATTGTATTAATTGTATATTTTTTTCAGTAGTTTTAATAATTTAACATTTGAGTTCACACAACAGCAATATATTAAATTAACACATGAATGTTAACACATAATTAACACTATAATACATAAATATCTAACATAAAATTTTTAACCGGCATATTTTTTAACAAGAGAACACATTTTTTAACAATGTAGGAAAGCATTAAATGTCTTGACATTTTTGTAAAGGAAAAAATCAATTCTAAATTGATCAAACAATTTACGGTTCCAAAAAATTGCTTTTAATGAGGGATATTCTATATATTTTCTCTGTGTACAACGACGTATTGCATGTATGACATATATGGATGCGTACAGCGTGGATGTATATTTGAATGTGGGGAACGCTACAGTATATCCAGAATTTATATTATTGGCGTGTACAAATATACAGGGTGATTCAAAACAACCTTCTGTCCTTACAATGTCATATACTTGACACTATTCTAAGACGATTTTTCCTTTGCCAAAATTTTTTTCGAGACTTAGTTTTTAAATTATAAGCCAAAATAGTTAACGAATTACGGGCCGCGTACGCGAGGCAGGCAGGGGTGGCGCAACTCACCGTCCGATGCTGGATTACGTGAGGCGCTCGCTGCGATCAACTGTTTGCTACATACGATGGAGTGTATGTGTGAGAGAGAACGTATACGCATATACACACACATACACATTCTCTCTCTCTCTCTCTCTCTCTCTCTCTTTCTCCCTCTCTGTCTCTTTTACACCCATCGTATGTAGCAAACAGCTGATCGCACACACGCACTCTCTTTCTCTCTTATTTGTCTTTCTCTTTTATATCCATCGCGTATAACAAACAGCTGATCGCACACACGCACTCTCTTTCTCTCTCTCTCTCTCTGTCTTTCTCTTTTACACCTATCGCGTGTAGCAAACAGTTGATCGCACACATGCACTCTGTCTCTCTCTCTCTCTCTCTCTCTCTCTCTCTCTCTCTCTCTCACACTGATTCTTACCTTTTATGTAGTAATTCGTTGCCCTCAACGAATACTCAATAAGTAATACTTCCGTATGATAGAACGAGTAACTAGCAAACTTTTTTCACTCATAAATTGTACCACTTATAGAACTTTTACGAATTAATCTACGCACTTTATCGATAAATTGAATTTATTAACGATTATAACGGTTAATCACAATCTACCGATTACTACCGATTAATTATTAAAATATCTCGAAGAAAGAAACGCGTTATTCGATGCGGAAACTGGGCGACGACAACAAGCAAGTTATATCGGTACTAGCGTTGCCGGCTGCCGGCTGCCGAACAACTGAATGTATCACATTACGCGTGATCGACGCGGACGTTATCATGTGTCCTGTGATCGGCTAAAGCCTCCGACATTGTAAATTCGATAGTTTCGAAAACATAAAACTATAAAATATGAAAATATAATAACGTATAATAACATCGTTTTTTTTAATAAATTCAGTTTATCGATAAAGTGCGTGGATTAATACGTAAAAGTTCGATAAGTGGTACAATTTGTGAGTGAAAAAAGGTTTGCTAGTTACTCGTTGTATCACACGGAAATATTACTTATTGAGTCGTATGAGGGCAACGAATCTCTACATACAAGGTAAGAGTCAGTGAGCGAGAGAGAGAATGTGTATTTGTGTGTATACGCGTATACATTCTCTCACACATACATCCCATGTAGCAAACAGTTAATCGCAGCGAGCGCCTCACGTAATCACCAGTATGGGACGGTGAGTTGCTCCGCTCCTGCCTGCCTTGTGTACGCGGTCCGTAATTCGTTAACTATTTTGGCTTATAATTTAAAAACTAAGCCTCGGAAAAAATTTTGGCAAAGGAAAAATCGTCTTAGAATAGTGTCAAGTATATGACATTGTAAGGACAGAAGGTTGTTTTGAATCACCCTGTATACATGGATATGTAGGAGTATATATATATATACATACATATGTATATATATATATATGTATGTGTGTGTGTGTGTGTGTGTGTGTGTGTGTGTGTGTGTGTGTGTGTGTGTGTGTGTGTGTGTGTGTGTGTGTGTGTGTGTGTGTGTGTGTGTGTGTGTGTGTGTGTGTGTGTGTGTGTGTGTGTGTGTGTGTGTGTGTGTGTGTGTGTGTGTGTGTGTGTGTGTGTGTGTGTGTGTGTGTGTGTGTGTGTGTGTGTGTGTGTGTGTGTGTGTGTGTGTGTGTGTGTGTGTGTGTGTGTGTGTGTGTGTGTGTGTGTGTGTGTGTGTGTGTGTGTGTGAGTATATACAGGGTAATCCAAAACAATCTGTTGTCCTTAAAATCGTTATATTCTTGAACAAATTCTGAGACGATTTTTCCTTTTCCGAAATTTTGTTCGAAGCTTAGTTTTTCAGTTACAATATAATTGCAAATAATTAACTATTGGGTTGAATAAAAAGTCATTGCGTATTTTTGCAACAGATGGCATTAGTTCAGTTTTGACAGTACTAGAGTCATTCACACATATGTTTGTTACATATCGTTTAACAGTTGACGGTTTAAGCTTCATTCTAAAAAAAAAATTGAGCGATTTGGTTGAGTTTTGGAGATTTTACAACAACTTGAAGATGGAAGACCAAACTGTGCATTTTCGCCATATTTTACTGTTTTACTTCCGTAAAGGGAAGAACGCGCGTCAAGCTTGTGAAAAATTGCGTAAAGTTTACGGTGACGATGCTCTACAAGAACATCAGTGCCAAAACTGGTTCAAGAAATTCCGCGATGGTGATTTTGATCTCAAAGATGCTCCTCGGTCAGGAAGGTCCGCTGAGGTTGATGACGACAAAATAAAGGCATTGATCAAGTCAAACCCACGTTACACGACACGAGAGATTGCAGAAACATTGAAAATCAGTCAAAAAAATGTTCACATCCACCTAAAGAAGCTGGGATACATAAGCAAGCTCGATATTTGGATTCCTCATGAACTCAAAGAAGTTCATTTGACGGCGCGTATAAACATCTGCGATATACTCATGAAACGTGAAGAAAACGATCCTTTTTTGAAACGAATGATAACTGGTGATGAGAAGTGGATTGTTTACAACAATGTGGAACGCAAACGGTCTTGGTCCCGACGTGATGATTCGTCTCAAACGAAAAGCAGAACTTCATCAGAGGAAGGTTATGCTCTCAGTGTGGTGGGATTGAAAGGGTGTGGTGTTTTTTGAGCTCCTACCAAGGAACTAAACAATCAATTCGGATGTGTACTGTCGGCAATTGGACAGTCTGAACGAATCTGTCATTCATAAACGTCCGGAGCTCGTCAATCGTAAAGGAGTTGTGTTCCATCACGACAACGCGAGACCACACACATCTTTGGCGACCTGTCAAAAATTATTGGAGCTTGGATGGGATGTGTTGCCCCACCCAGCATACTCGCCTGACATTGCGCCGTCAGACTTCCACTTGGTCGCTCTCTTCAAAACGCCTTGCGTGGAATAACGTTAAATTCAGATGAGGCGGTAAATCAGCACCTTGTTCAGTTTTTCGCCAATAAAGACAGATCCTTCTACGAACGGGGAATTATAAAGCTCACCGAAAGATGGCAAAAGGTCATCGAACAAAACGGAAAATATATTGATTGATCTTTGTTCTTTATATAAATAAATGACTTTGAAAAATATACCAAAAATTTTTACTCAACCCAATACTTACGAGATCGATATAACGGGCAGACAGGGAGAGTGCAACGCGTCACGAGACTCACTTCACAATTTTACAATAAATATCACTGGAAAAATTACTGTTTTTACTGCAGTACTTTATTATCACTCGCAAATATCAATTTCCGCAATAAGATATAAAATCCCACGATAAATACGACCGATTTATTATTATTATTTATAAAGAATAGTTTGGTTACTTTCTGACTCTTGTACATGTAGTTTCAATTTGTGCGGAAGGAATGTTTGCGACTGATAAGAAAGTACTGCAGTAAAAACAGTAATGTTCCCAGTAATTTTATTATGAAATTGTGAAGTGAAATTTAATCTCGTGATACGTTGGGCCGTGCCTGTCTGCCAGTTATATCGAACTCGTAAACAGCTAACTATTTCTAATTATAATTCAAAAACTCAGCTTCGGACAAAATTTTGTAAAAGAAGAAATCATCTCAGAATTTGCTTATGAATATGATATTTCGAGGACATCAGGTTGTTTTGAATTACCCTGTATTGATATATACAGGGTATCCTAGACCACCCGTACATCCCTTTTCTTTCCAAAACTAAGCATTTTAGAGACAAACGTTTTAAACAAAAATTGTATGGTTTTGAGGGGAACATAAGATGGTGTCATTGGTTTGACCTTGGATGGCATCGTTAAGTTTAAGTCAAGGACATCTTTAATTTCTTAAATGGAACCCCCTATTTTTTATTACATATTCTTATAGCTTACCTCGAGAGCTTTCCAAAACACTATAATAAAGTAGTTTTCCATTAAATACTTTTTGAGTTATTTTATATTTTAATCTGACGTATTTGATATAAAAAATTAAATATTTTGTAAAATATTTAGTTTTCGATAATCTTATCGTAATATTGTACTTTTATGTATAGAATAATGAGACAAATCAATTAGTGCAAAAAAAAATAATTGTTTAAAAAAATACATTGTAAATAATTTTCTTAAAAACAATTATTTTTTATACTAATTGATTTGTTTCATTATTCTGTACATAAAAATATTACGGTAAGATTATCGAAAACTAAATATTTTACAAGATATTTAATTTTTTATATCAAAATATGTGAGATTAAAATATAAAATAACTCAAAAAGTACTTAATGAAAAAATATTATATATATTATAGTATTATAAAAATATTATATTTATTATAGTGTTTTGGAAAGCTCTCGACATAAGCTATAAAAATATGCAATAAAAAATAGAGGGTTTCATTTAAGAAATTAAAGATGTCCTTGACTTGACCTTAACAATGCCATCCAAGGTCAAACCAATGGCACCATCTTATGTTCCCCTCAAAACCATACAATTTTTGTTCAAAACGTTTTTCACTAAAATGCTTAGTTTTTTAAAGAAAAGGGGTTACGGGTGGTCTAGGACACCCTCTATATATATATACATATAGGGTGTCCCATTTTAAAAGTTCCACCCTCATAACTTTTCAGGATTAACATTTGAAGGAAAACGACACCGATAAAAGTTGTAGGGAACAAAGCGGGCTAGTACTCTGCGTTGATACCACTGCTT